>NC_053168.1:19152500-19187500 GCF_016835505.1 Polypterus senegalus
CCTGCACAGTCTCAAGGGCATGGAGGAGATTCTAGGAGACAAGCAGTTACTCTAGGAGAGCTGGAGAGGGCCATAGAAGGTCCATAACCCATCAGCAGGACCAGTATCTGCTCTTTGGGCAAGGAGGAACAGGATGAGCACTGCCAGAGCCCTACAAAATGACCTCCAGCAGGCCACTGGTGTGAATGTCTCTGACCAAACAACCAGAAAGACTTCATGAGGGTGACCCAAGGGCCCCATGTCCTCTAATGGGCCCTGAGCTCACTGCCCAGCAGCATGCAGCTCGATTGGCATTCGCCATAGAATACCAGAATGGCAGATGCACCACTGGTGCCCTGTGCTTTTTATAGATGAGAGCAGGTTCACCCTGAGCACGTGACAGAAGTGAAAGGGTCTGGAGAAGCCATGGAGAACATTATGCTGCCTGTAACATCATTCAGCATGAGCAGTTTGGTGGTGGGTTAATGATTGTCTGGGGAGGCATATCCATGGAGGGTCACACAGACCGCTACAGGCTTGACAAAGGCACCTTGGCTGCCATTAGGTATCAGGATGAAATCCTTGGACCCATTGTCAGACCCTATGCTGGTACAGTGGCTCCTGGTGCACGACAATTCCTGGCCTCATGTGGTGAGAGTATGCAGGCAGTTCCTGGAGGATGAAGGAATTGATACCATTGACTGGCCACCACACTTTCCTGACCTAAATCCAATAGAACACCTCTGGGACATTATGTTTTGGTCCATCCAATGCCACCAGGTTGCACCTCAGACTGTCCAGGAGCTCAGTGATGCCCTGGTCCAGATCTGGGAGGAGATCCCCCACAACACCATCTGTCATCTCATTAGAAGCATGCACCGATGTTGTCAGGCATGTATACAAGAACACAGGGGCCATACAAAGTGCTGCGTACAATTTTGAGTTGCTGCAATTAAATTTTGGCAAAATGGACTAGCCTGCCACATCATTTTTTCACTCTGATTTTTGGGGCGCCTTTGAATTCAGGGCTCTGTAGGTTGATCATTTTCATTTCCATCAAACGATGTGGCATCCTTTCGTTCCTAACACATTACCCAGTCTATATCAGTATAGATATCCAGGAGGATTTCTTTTTCCCGTTGAGATCTGATGTGTTTTCAAAGTGTTCCTTTAATTAGGGTTATATGTATATATATATATATTTTTTTTTTTTACCAAACTTTAGTTTTCTAATTTCTCTATTGTTCCCAAAACACAGAGCTTGGGACATAACAGTTGACTTAATTAGCCCAGGAGTCCAATTACAAACAGAAGCTGCTTGGAACAAAACCCTGCATTCACAGGGGGTCCCCAGGACCACAATGAGAACCCCTGTTCTAGAATAATCACTGACTTGGAATGACCAGCTTCTCTTGCAATGGCTGAAAGGGTTTGGCCTTCATGTGGACGACCTGCTGTCACAGGGATTCGATGACCTCAGAGCGGCTCGCCATCTTGCAAAGTAATTCAGAGTGCAGGGCCGGTCAGATAATGAAGGAAGTGAACACCAGAGAGGTGTCGGATATTTTGATCAGAGTTCTTGTTCAGATTCCTCATTTAGGTTGTTTTTATATTGTGCTTCAGTATGTGTTTAAATTATGAAATATACTTAAAAAACTGCCCTTCTATTCCAGTTAGGATAACCTCAGCGATTTTGACCTTTAGGAAGTTGTAAGTTGTTCTCTATGTTGTAAAGTCACAAATCATTTTATCGGCTAGACTCACACCTCTGCCTGCCTTCTTCCTCCTCCACACTCAGTGCATAGGACAGGGACTTGCTCTTCTATGTGGGACTGGCTTTGCCCCCCCACCACCACCACCCCGTGACCCTCTATAAAGGATTCCTGGATGGACGTGTATGGATATGTAAATGAAGTGACAGCTTTTGTCAAGATGGTCTCACTGGGCACAATACCCTTACTGAATCTGTGGACCCCCAGAAAGCCCACTGGGATTTTGCAGATTTTTTTCCATTGCTGAATAGAGGAGGATTATAGGGGGCATAAAGGCAGGACCCCAGGATTACACAATGGCAAGGTTTGTCAGTTACTAAGCAACCACGTGTTGACCGAAACTGCCGGCTCTTCCTTTGTCGCCCAAAGGTAAATTCCTTTCCCCTGGATTGTTAAATCGTCTTCCCAGCACTGATGTGCTGTTGCGTAGCAGAGCGGTGTCATGTAGGCCTTGACGGGAGACTTTACGGTTGTGTGTTGTGATCTACAGGGGCATCGGCCTCCATGCCGGTCGCGTTCTTAGTCCAGTTGGTCTGCATGTTATGGCGGGTGCGACGTCAGAGCCAGTCGATGTGCGCATTCCTCTGCTTTGTTTTGTTTTTTTCTTGATGTCCTTTAGTGTTTATATTTTTACCAACAGTGGATCTGTGTATCTTTCATACATGAGGAAAAATTGGCATACGTGCAGTTTTTATATGAAAACCAGACATTGTCCAAATTCACGTTTTCATCCCAAGAGCCCTTGAGGTGCAGCCCTGTTTCATTATTTGGCTCAGTTTGACGGTGTATCTGCGTGCCCCCCAGGCACCTCCAGACAGCGGCTCACATGGAGATTAGGTTAATAGCCACTTGGGCCGGGACGTTCTTGCCAACTGCCTGCTCCACCTCCTGTCCCATCACTTGAAGCAAATGCTTCAGGGGGTTTTAAAGGTCCCTAAAAGTAACCCCTGGCCCAGAGATGGGAAAACAAAGTTTTACGCAGTTTGAAACTGCAAGGATGATATAAGTGAACCACAGATACGGAACACAGCGGGACCACCGGTGTAACTTTACAAGTCACTTAAGAGCTCTTTTACATTGTGTGAACTGCAAGTTCTTGTTTTGAACAACGGCACCTAATTATCTGGCTTTAGGCGTAGTAGAAATTGGGTTATAATTAAAAGCATTGTTCTGGCTAAGTGATCTCCATGTCTCAATCATGGGGCAGATTGTTGAACACATACTGTACCTACCATGTCATCTCAAATACAGGCTGCAGCTGAGTGATGTCCATCTGGCCATTTTCTTTGTTCTTTGAATTCTGTTTTACGGTCACAGGGAGCCTGAGCCAGTCCTGGCAACAGTGGAGACCAGGCAGGAGCTAACCCCGGACCAGGTGCCAGTTTATTTTAGGGCATCCTCATGCACACTTGATAGTAGAGGACCAGTTAACCGAAGATTCATGTCTATGTGATGTGAGAGGAAAAGCCACGGAAAAGCCACATGGAATGAATTGCTTTGGGTTGAAGGAGCAGTGAAACAGTTAGAGGAGAGCAGGAACTCCGATTGTCTGTCTACACAGGTTCTGGGGGTCTACCGCTTCTGATGGCGGAGTGGGGCCTTCGGTGACAGGAGAAGAGGCCAGTGGCGCCCCCTTGTTCAATCCACAGGCCAAGACTTCGAACAGCTCAGCTTTATGTCAGTGCCTTTCCTGTTTTGGTCCTGCAATGATTTTTCTGGAAATGTTTAACAATATTTTAGCAAAAATGCATATGCGAGGGATGTTGAAAAAGTTTTCACACTTTTGTTTTTTAACTCTATTTTTTAGAATTTCAAAACTACAGTACATAGTCACCTTCTTTTAAGATACAATTTTGCCAGCGTCATATGTACCAGCTTTTTAATGCCCGATTACTGCTCCTCCCGCCTTCACCATTTCCAATGAAAATATAAAAGTGCGGAAACATTTTGAACGTCCCTAATAACTGAATAGCTGACATGTGGATGATGTGACACAAGTGACAGGAGAGTTTTCTTTTTATTCCTCTCTTGGATGTTTCTGATATTGTTTGCTGTGGTCCAACGGTGGTCACCGTAGACGTCCATTTTATCACAACCTTTGTTATCTCCGTTCTCTGAGAAAACATGAGATAAAATTTTTTTTTTTGGTTATCATTATTAAACACACAGTGCAAATAACACTTAACAAATATTAGTTTTAGGTGGAGCATATGTGTAAACATCACCATGCTGTGTTTCAATCACACATTTAGATGTAAACTCACTTTGATATCCATGCTGATTTTCATGCCATCCCATAATATACCTATGAATTCACAGTGATATCCATGCTGTGATTGCATTAACATATGAGTTCCATCCCATAATATACCTATAAATTCACAGGGATATCTTTGCTGCGTTTGCATTCACATATGATCTCCATCCCATAATATATCTCCAGATTTGTAATGATATCCATGTTGGCTTTCATTCACACATGACCTCCATCCCATAATATGCCTGCACATTCACTGTCATATCAATGCTGCGTTTGCATTCTCACATTACTTCCATCCCATAATATACTGTAAAGGACTGCACACCTGGGCAGGCATCCTGGCCGGAATACAGCAAGGATTCCTCACCTGGATGGGAGGCCAGCCCATTGGAAGCACAGGAGGATGCCAGCCATACCTAGCCAGAAAGATGGCAGCAGATGCCAGTTTGGAGCATCCCGGTAGGGTCAGATTGATGACCAATACCTGACCTCAAAGCTAGAGTGATAGAAAGTGATAGGCAGATGGTCATGGCTCCTTGAACCCACCCGATACGTTAGGTGGAGGTGCCACCAGAGGATGCTGCTAGGGTCTGTGATCCCTCCTTTTGGGGACTTCCTCTCAACCCAGAAGTTCTTCCACTGGACTTTGCTCTAGCATCACAAGTACTCACGTGTCTAAGATAAAGGAATTGGCTCGTTCTCATCTGGGCGAGAAGTTGGACAACACACGCCTGGGCGGAGTGGAGGAACGAAAGAGAGAGAGAGAAGATAGTATTGGTACAGAACCAACATACTGTATAAGACTCTTATCCTAAGTTACTTTTGTTAATAAGGCCGTTTTATTTGAACTCAGGTCTTTTGTAGAGTGGTTGTGTTTTGGATTTGGCGCTAAACCTACTGGTCACAATGCCTATACATTCAAAGGGATATCCATGCTGCGTTTGCATTCACACATGACTTCCATCCCATAATACACCTATAAATTAACAGTGATGTTCCTGCTGCGTTCCTATTCACACTTGACTTCAATCCCATAATGTACCTATAAATTCACTGTGGTGTCCATGCAGCGTTTGCACTGACACATGACCACCTCCCCATAATACACATGTATAAATTCCTTGTGTTATCCATGCTGTGTTTTATTCACTGGTGGTCTCCATCCCATAATTTACATGTCACTTCCTATAACAGCTCCCTTGTGTTAAGCTGGAGTGACTAGAGCTGCCCGTAAATATACAAACATTCACAATACATTGGTGATTTTCTTCTTGTTATCACGACTTCCATTCATGCTTTCCATTTCACGGTTGTGCCCAGCCAGAACTTATGGGCTTCATAGAGGAGGTGCCAGCTCATCTGAGGGCGCATTCATCCACACAAACACACACACCCAGCCATTCTGGGCCCAGTAAGAGTCTCCAGCTACCATAACATGGCAGGCTTCTGTATGTGGGTGGAACCTGAAAATCTCAAGGAAATCAGCAGGAGCACCACTGGGAGAACATGTCAGCTCCACAGAGATGGTGGTGTGAGTCAGAATCAAGCCAGGGCTTCTGGAGATGGGTGGCAGCAATTCCACTGTGCCACCCTGTAATTGCCATTGACTTTTAGTTTTCTTTTTTATGTGAAATGTGAGCCATCCAGCCACTGCCTGACCTATTTGTGTGACCTAAATGACCCATAGGACACCCTGTCTTGTCACTGTACACTCCTCGTTTTTTAAGCCCCCTTTTTCATTCTTTGACAACCAATTCCCCATTGTTGTATTCAGATCTGTCTCTTGTGCTGCCATACTGATGAGGGGGTTCGGGGGGGAGGGTATAGAGAGGTCCCTCTTGGTGATTGGAGCTATTACATTGGGGCAGGGGGTGGTCCGCCTTGGAGTTTCCATTTCACTAGTTAAACGACTGCCTGTGAGGTGCTTGAAAACTACTGTTTAATTCTGGTACTGAGATTAATGGAATGGTGGTACCAATACCGTTTTACAAGGGGGCGTTTCTGGTACTTATTCAGTAACCATTATGGCCCGAGGGGGTGCTCCAGGTGCCCAAACCAGACACAGACAGACATCAGGAACAGCTTTTAGCACAACACACGTATATTTCAGTGGGAAATGCTTCCCTTTCGTTCCCATAAGCAGCACAATCCAATAGCGCAACACCAGTAAGTAAAAATCACAGCACTTTGTCTTCTCCTTGGATCTATTTATCTCTCGGTCGCCTCCATTCCTCCACTGGCAAGCGTCGTCCTCTCCCTCAGGCTCCCGGAATAGTGGCAGCTGGCTCCTTTTAAGCCGCACCCGGGAGCATTCCAGGTGGCCCATTAGCATGTTCCGGAAGTCTGACATAATAGGGCTTGTAGCCTCTGCAGCTCCCCTGTACAGCACCAACAGGGCTGCAGTGAACTCCAACTCCCAGCATGCCCTGTGGGAATCTGTGGTGTCCTTTAGCATCCAGGAGCGGATAATGCCCTGAACATGCTCTCTCCCCTGGTCCTTCCATCCAGCTGGTGTCCTGGCCGTGCACTGTTTACCACGCAAGCCTACACTGCCATTACCATCACTTGATGCCAGCGGACTTTCATCTCATTGTGTTTTACTTTTAGACCTGACCCGGTGCCAGGGTGTTTCTACAATTCTCTTGTCATTTTCCTTGGGCTTGATATATTCTTGCTGTCAGTTGGTACGATGGCACAGTGGGTATTGCTGTTGCCTCATGGATTCAGGGTGCTGTGGATTAAAATCCCACACATGGCGACTGCCTGTGTGGAGTCTGCATGTCCTCCCTGTGTCTGTGTGGATTTTGGTGTTCTGATTGTCATCATATAAGCAAACATATAGTTCAAAAGAAATGAAGAATAACTTGCTACTGATGATAAATCAAAAATAGCAGGAAAATAGGAACAAAAACTAAATCAAAAAATTGTGGAAAGAAATTAAGAGAAGAAAAGAAAGAAAAGAAAAATATGTTAAATAAAGTGAATATTTGCAGCACGGTGGTGCAGTGGAGTTTGCATGTTCTCCCCGTGTCTGCGTGGGTTTCCTCAGGGTGCTCCGTTTTCCTCCTACTGTCCAAAGACATGCAGGTTACGTGCATTGGCGATCCTAAATTGTCCCTAGTGTGTTCTTGGTGTGTGGGTGTGTGTGTGTGCCCTGCAGTGGGCTGGCGCCCTGCCCAGGGTTTGTTTCCTGCCTTGCACCCTGTGCTGGCTGGGTTTGGCTCTAGCAGACCCCCGTGACCCTGTGTTGGGATATAGTTAGTTGGATAAGGACTGACTGACTAAAGTGAATATTGTATGAACAAATGAAGACAAGCTGCTGTTGGCAATATCTGTCTTGGCAGGTGTATAATTATAGGGTAATAAAAAAGACAATCAAATTGACAAAATATTAATAAACATGCAGATAGTGAACATTGCAAAATATACAAGAAAAAACAAATGAGGAAAAACACGGGACAAAGAGATGTATACAAAAAACAATGGTGGAAAATAAAAAGGAAATACAAAGCAGTTGATGTACAGCAGGGGTGCAGTTCACACACCACTGACTCTAGTATCACGTAATTCAAACAAACGGACAGGGAGACGACTTATAAAGTAAACAAGTATAATAAGTAAAAACGAAACAGTGGGGGGAAGAAAAGAGGCGAGATATTACAATACCTTAAAGATCAAGATATCCACATCCAAAGCAAGTTTTGTTTTTCATTTTTCTTTTCTTCGTGTTTTCTGCAGTTTGTAGACTCATTTATTGACTTAATTTTGCTCTCTTCTTTTCTTCATTTTTCTACCTATTCTCAATTGGTGTTCTGGCTTTCATCCCACAAATGTTTCCATTAGGATAACTCGGAATGCATGTGAATGGGCCGTGCAGTGGACTGACGTCTGATCCAGGGCTGTCCGATGATGTTGGCACAGGCTCACACCCTCCAGGACTGAGAATGTTTAGTTATGTCATGTACTAGCTGTGCTATCTGTGTGAGATGGGATAAAATCTAAGTAATCAACATAGACCTCAGTGTTGACATTTGCAGTGCACCATCTGTTGGAATGTATTTTGGAATGCTTGTCATAATAAAATACATTTTTCATTCCAACAGATGGTACATCACAAACATTTTTAGTAATAAGATGCATTGTATTTCTCATTTTAACAGATGGTGCACCACAAACATTACGAATCCCATAACAAGTGGAATATAACAGAGACATAGAAACCTGACATACACTCAGACCCTTGTTCTTTTGTTAAGGTGGATGAACTAATTTGTGTCTCTCCGGCAGTCATTTTGTGTTAGATGTATTCAGCAGTAATTTCTGCAGTGTAGTGTGTCCATTCAGTTAGTACATCTCTGTTATGTGCCACTAGCTGTGCTACCCGTCTAAGATGATTTAAAATCTAAGACCTCATGGATAATGTTTGCAGTGTGCAATCTATCAGGATGTATTTTGTA
Organism: Polypterus senegalus; assembly: GCF_016835505.1. Taxonomy (NCBI): domain Eukaryota; kingdom Metazoa; phylum Chordata; class Cladistia; order Polypteriformes; family Polypteridae; genus Polypterus; species Polypterus senegalus. Next base: position 19,160,969 of record NC_053168.1, read on the forward strand.
ATGCATGTAGTCATTAAATGTATTGCATTTTTCATTGCATTAGATGAGGCATTACACATTTGTAGTAATAAAATGCATTGCATTTGTCATTCCAACAGATGGTGCTTCACAAACATTTGCAGTAGTAATATGCTTTGCATTTTTCATTCCAACAGATGGAGCATCATAAACATTTGTACTTCTTTTACAAATCCCATACCAAATGGCATATAACAGAGACCTAGCGACAGATACACAGACACACACATTTGTCATTTTATTAAGGTCCATCCAGCTGTTATTCAGTGTTGGATGTATTCAGCATTAATGTCTGCAGTGTAGTATGTCCATCCAGTTGCTAAGATGGATTGAAATCTAAGTAATCAACATAGACCTCAGGGGTAACATTTGCAGTGCACCATCTATTGGAATGCATTTTGTCATGCATGTAGTAATAAAGTGCATCGTATTTTTCATTCCAACAGCTGATTTTACAAATCCCATACCAAATGGCCTATAACAGAGACCTAGCGACAGATACACAGACACACACACTCTTGTCTTTTTATTAAGGTAAATAAGCTGATTTCTATCCATTCCGGCAGTTACTCCCTGTTGGATGCATTTAGCATTAATGTCTGCAGTGCAGTGTGTCCGTCCAGTTGCTACTTCTCTGTTATGTGCCACTAGCTGTGCTACAAATCTGTGACAGGTTGAAGCCCAAATAATCAACGCAGACCTCAGCATTAACATTTGCAGTTAAGTTGCCATATCTCTGTTATATGCCATTTAGTATGTTGATTCGTAAGAGTAGTGCTGATGTTTGTGATGTGCCACCTGTTGGATAACAGAGACATAGCAACCGGAACGACACACAGACACTCAGAGGTTAACTATGATGTCTTTGTAATTGTGTTTAATGTGAAAGGCAGTATTAAAAAATACATTTAGTTTATTTATTAATGTGTGTATGTATAATTAATACATTTAGTGTTGTTTAGTTTAAATTAAGTTCATATGCTATTAGAAACAAATGAAAAAGAAATACGGTACAGATTACAAAGAGGAAGGTTTGCATTAGTTATATCTTTCAGCCATGTGAATGGCGCTGTGTGTGTGTTGGCACCATTTGTTTTCTGGCTCGCCTCACTTTCATTAGTTTTTGCATATGATAACGAGATGTCTGAGGAAAACAAAACAGGACTCTGCTTTAAGGGAGAATCCACATGTTTACAGTTGCTAAGCAACAGGCTGCTCAGCATGGGCGGGGGGTGGGTGCCAGTACTGTGGGGCAGTGAGACTGAGGACACAGAGGCACTTATAGCCCTCCCTTAACCTGGAATATCACAGGCTAAAGTGCAGCACCCTTGGAAACGAGTCCAAAACGTTTTGTTCCTGCCTTCCTCATACCAGAATGTAACTAAAGCCGGCTCAGAGGCAGAAGGCACTTTATATTCCCCCTTACGTCTCTTTTTGTTTGCCTCACAATTGCAGCTCCTTCACAAAAGCCTAAGTATTGCAATGTAACAAAAATGCCTGTTTTACAGTATATAGTGGTGTAACTATAAGGAGTGAAAACAAGGCAGGGCAATGGCACCAGGACACACGGTGACTGTCTGGTCGTCGTTTCAAACTTCTTTATTAATTACATGCTTGCCTACCTGACAGCAAAGTGAAAAGGTTACTGGCTGTATGATTCCCAGCACTCCATATAGCTTAGTTATGACATTTTAGGTGGCTCGTATGCTTGGCATTTCTCAATCATGGTGGTCATTTTTTAGTTGGATTTTATTTCATTTCACATGTTGGCTTTGCTAATTAATTGATTTGCCCCAGAGCCAATCAGATTCTGGATATGCTGCTAGTAACCTCCTATAATGAGCACCAGCTCAAGACTCTTTATCATTATAGGATAGATCAGCGGCTTCCATATTTCGACAGGGTAAGCACTGGCCGGGGTGACACAGAAAGTCAAAAGTGTTTACAGTCCGATACTTTAGCCACTAGGGGGCCAAACTGCCAACGTGAAAAAAGTACAAGTCAAGTCAAGCTTACTGCCCTGCCCGGTATGTGGTGCAGCAAAATTCTTATTGTATTGAATTTGATTAAAATTAAAAGTTGTTTTCATATATTTGTAAAGTGAATACTGACAGGTCATTTCTATCATTCAGGGTCACACAGTGGGATGGAACAACACAATTATGCTGTACGCTTTTACCAATGAGGGCCACAATCCCTTCGTGAAATGACTGAAATCAGCTGCTGCTTTTATCGACACCCCACTGTTCAGTATGGGCGCCAGTGTCGTAATTCTGAGTTAATACAGGTGTACTGCTGTTTGTTTAAGTGTATGCACCGTGTCCTGGGAGATTATCAAGAGAGGCTCCCATCGATGCAGAAGATAAGGAGCTGTTGATATGTCTTATGTGTTCTAAATGGCATCGTCTTTCAGTCCCTGTCAAAGTCATTATGTCTGTTATGAGTTCTGCTGGTTCATATTGAGCAACCTAGACATTTCCATTTTGGCAACACATTCTTTTGTTTTCAGTGTGAAAAAGTATTGGCCCAAAGAGAGCACATAGCCTATCTAACTTTTGGAAGTACTGATTTTCAACCAGACATCGATATAAGCATGGAAAAGTAGTGTTTGCTTGGGTGGAAGCTGTGAATATTTGACGATCTCCTCATTTGCTGTCATTCGTTTCTCTGTTGTTGTCACTATTGTCGCTGCATTCTGTATGGTGAAGTAGGTCTGCCGCGTCGAGAAGCCATAGTATTAGCTAGTTGTTCGATGTTGTTCAATTCAGGCTTACCTCTCACTTTGTTATGTGCTTCTTTCCTCTTAACGTAGATTGATGCTCAGGAGATGTTGCCACTGGAGTTCTGTTTCGCGCCACCACAATGTGTAGCACTCTACATATTTTGCAATCATAATGATCACTTTGATGTAAGGACAGGAGCACAGGTCATTTCGGGCAGGCATTTGCTTGTCTTTGTCATGTGCGCACTCTGTATACCCTGCTTGACACTCAGCAGATGGCCCTGCTGTTCTTTTGCTTCTTCCAATGGGTGAACTCAGCAATCTGCTTCACACTCAGCAGATGTCTCTGCTGTGCTTTTTCTCTTGAGCAGTTTACTGTAAGAAAGACACAGACTCCAATAACTTGGCAGAGGTTGCTGAAACCAAACTTTTTTGCTTCACCAGCACATATCATGTCATATGCTTTTGATTAAGACCAAAATCGAGGTTCTAGGCCAAGTGGTCTGCAAGAAATCACATGACATACACAACCCTTAGCATTTTAAATATCTATCTATCTATCTATCTATCTATCTATCTATCTATCTATCTATTATACAGTGCCTTTCACATCTATCTGTTATATAGTGCCTTTCACATCTATCTATTGGTTATATAGTGTATTTCATATCTATTATACAGTGCCTTTCACATCTATCTATCTGTTATATAGTGCTTTTCACATCTATCTATTGGTTATATAGTGCCATTCACATCAATCTATTGGTTATATAGTGTATTTCATATCTATTATACAGTGCCTTTAATATCTATCTATCTATCTATCTATCTATCTATCTATCTATCTATCTATCTATCTATCTATCTAAAGAGAACCATAGATAGATTGTGATATGCATGCATGCCCTGTTTTGGGATACTTGCACATGTTACGGTATTCCTGACATATTCCAAGGTGTCACAGACATTCCAGCTCAGTATCTCTACCTTCTATCTTGACTTCACAGTTCCTATGGAGACTGCTTGTTTGAAGGCCGTCCTAAGGTGAAAGCCTCATAAAGTGCAAGTCTGCCTGCAGGGGAGGCCACCAAAGACGAGCAAATGTTGTGGTTTCCTTAGACACGGAAGGGAAGTCACAGAATACAATGGCACCTCACCGACGAGGCACTCAATTACCAGTTAGTCTGCTGACCATTGGCAGGGAGACCTCCTCAGCGTCTTATCTTGTGATTGTGCCATTTGCCTGCCACTTAAGCGTTCATCTGCTTATCTGTGTCTGTTGCTGCCCTGCAGGGGTGGCCCTGCCATTTGCAGCAATATTAAACACTGTTTTTTTTTTTTTTTATAGTTCCTTGTTTTCTTTTCATTTACTGTTAACTCTTAGGTTGCTGCAGGATTGTTTTACTAATTAGTTAGGTGTGGTGTCCTTGTTTCATTCATTTAAGGTGTAGTCACGGTCGCCTCCAGGGATGTAATAGAGCTTGACTGAAGTGTGTGATGGGCTCTTTTTATTTATTTGATGTATCCTTCCTGATTCAGCGGGGAAGTCTTGCACATTTTGATACATTTTCTAGTTATGGGCTAATTGTTTATCGGTTAACATTTCTTTTATACAGTGCCTTACACAGTAAGTGGTCACATTACAAGAATTTTACTTCACAAGTTGAAACAAATTATTGGCAATACAGGAGTCCCCCTTGGAGCTTTGTATGTGTTGTTCTAAATATACTGCTTTAGCAGCCTGTTGAAACATTTTGATATTCTTCACTTATTTATTGGGGTGCATAGCCTGAAATCGAGGCTGTCCCTGTCACCTGGCCATCTGACTGATCTAGAGAAATAGTGAATGGCAGTAATCTGCAGGCAATGGATCTGTGAGCTTGGGGTAGTGAATGGTAAATATATTGCGTCAATGTTCATTTGCTCTGTGCACAGCGGCTTACACACCACAGGGTGCTTCATACATATCTAGATAACCTTTTGTTTTCCTTGCTTGTATTTTATACTTTTGTGGTTAGTAAGGTCATTTAGCGTACCTGTTATGACATAAAGCATCAGGAGGAGAAAGAAGACACAAGTGGGGGTTTCTATGCGTGCCAAGCTGGACTTGCCGATAGAGTAATGCCCGCTCACCTGTAAGGCCATGACCACAAACAGCCAGTGTTAAGCCGCTTTTCCACTGCATAGTACGGCACGACACGGTTCAGTACAGCTCACCTTGGTTCGGCTCAGTTCGGCTCGGTTTGCGTTTCGACTGCAGTTTAGTACCGCTTTAGAGTGGGCGGGATTATTCACGTGTCGTTAGAGTTGCGCCGCCTCTACTGCTGTGACACCGTGGAACTTTTACAACAACACGCAGACAACGACAACACTTTAGCTCGACGACGCGCAAGGTTAAGCATCTAAAAAAAGCACATCACTAGCTAACTTTTATCACTGTTGCAAAGCATAAAATGAACTTAACTGCCAGTGTAACATTAAAATGCTGATTCTGTATATTACAGATCTTCCACATTTTGCAAAAAAGTCGCCGCAACAGACCATCTGTTTGGACATTTAACCGTGCTTCAGAGTGGTGGGATGTGATTGTTCCCGGTTTTACAAACACTCAGTGGCTGGAGAACTTTCGAAACTTCCGCGTGTCTGTACCTTTAAAGAAAAGAATAGCCAGTGACGCAGTAATGACGATTTTCTCCGGCCAATCAGTGACCAGCAGAGTTTACACGTCACGTTTTGGTAACAGTTCGGCACGCTTGGAACCTCGGCTGAGGTGGTACTAAAAAAAGGACCAGGTACCAGGTACTGTTCCCAGTGGAAAGCCCCGCAAAAGTGAGCTGTACTGAACCGTGTCGTGCCGTACTATGCAGTGGAAAAGCGGCTTTAGTGGCTTCCTACCCCACACACTCACAGTCTGCTGGCGTTTCGTTAACTTGTACAGTACTGGGGATCTGTTTGTCATCGGTGGCGACTGTCAGAGGTAAAAAAGAGGAATCTATCTATCTATCTATCTATCTATCTATCTATCTATCTATCTATCTATCTATCTATCTATCTATCTATCTATCTATCTATCTATCAGGAGCAGAAAGAAGACACGTGGAGGTTTCTATGCGTGCCAAGCTGGACTTGCCGGTAGAGTAATGCCCGCTCACATGCCAGTCCATGACCACAAACAGCCAGCGTCAGTGGCTTCCTACCCCACACACTCACAGTCTGCTGGCGTTTCGTTAACTTGTACAGTACTGGGGATCTGTTTGTCATCGGTGGCGACTGTCAGAGGTAAAAAAGAGGAAAATTTACAAAATATGCAAAGTTGGAGTGACTACTGTCAAGGTAAACAGTGAACCAATCCACGCTTGTAGTTGCACAGAACATTTCTCCATTTTAAGGCAGACAAACTTCTAAATTCACCAATGTTTTTCAATGGGAGACTTTATAATTTTAAAACTGGCATTGCAGATGACCAGGGGTCCTAGCCGGGCAGTACGCCAGCTGGGTGTAAGGACTGGGGGAAATAATATGTTCAGGGCATTATCTCCCCCGGGATGCTAGAGGGCAGTCCCAATGGGTTGCTGTAGCACCACGGATTCCCGTAGGGCATGCTGGGAGTTGGAGCTCACTGCAGGCCTGTTGGGTTTCATGTGTGCCCAGGGGGAGTCGTGGAGGCTGTGGAGCCATATTATGAGAGTACTTCCAGGACATGATACCGAACCACCTGGAGTGCTCCCAAGTGCAGCTTAAAAGGAGCCAGCTGCCACTACTCCGGGAGCCAGAGTTGGGAGGAAGAGTATAATGCTTGCTGGAGGAGGAATACAGGCGATCGAGAAAAGAAGGAGAAAGCCATGAAGAAGGCAAAGAAAGTGCTGTAAAATGTACAGTATTTTGCTGTGCAAATGGGAACCAATGGGAAACTAAGTGTAAATGTGTGTTGTGCTGAAACTTGTGTCTGGTGTCTGTCTGTGTCAGGTTGGGTCGGCTTGGTGTACCCCCTGTAGACCAGACTGGGAACAGCACAATCGGTTTGAGAGAACTCCACAAAAACAGAACTGTCTCGACAAGTGTCCTTGAAGAGTAAGTGTGCTACATTCCAACAACATTTGTCCACAGGGGGCCAAGTTGACAGATAGACAGACATGACTATCAAAATAGGTGCTTCATGCGTTATATGCAAAGGCACCTAAAAAATGGCTGCATTGTACTATAAAGACTCTTTCCTTGCTTAGTTCATGACTCACTTCTGTTAAACCAGGCTTTCCTCCTCAGAACCACATCTCAACAATATTATAACTTAGGTACCAGATTCATGCTTTGATTTTGTCATAAATGCACACCTTCACGCAATAATCACACCCACGCAAATTAAAATATAGTGTTATGGTAATTCTTTAGGGTGGCACAGTAGCCCAGTGGTAGTGAGGAGACAAGGGCACGCGTCCTGGGTCCTCCTTGCATTGATTTTGCATGTACGCCTTGTGTCTGTGTGGATTACCTTCCACTGTCCAAAAACATGCTGGTTAGGTGAGTTGAAGCTACGGACTGTTTCCCTGTCCATGGTTTGTTCCTGTCTCGCACCCTATGCTGGCTCCCTGGTGTGGAGTAAGAGGGTTAGAAAATGATTACTCTATTATAATTATGGTTTCTTTTCATATTCGTGATGTTATAGTTTAAATTATGGAGTCCCATCATACACAAAAAGAACAAATTCTAAACTGATGAGAGCAGAGAACCTGGTAGAGAGTGGTGATAAGGATAGGACAGCGAGCAATGACAAAAGGGTCAGTGTTTGAAAAAACGCACAAGTTTTTGCATTCATACTTTAACTCATTAGACAACAATGGGTACTTTGGGTAGTCATAGCTTAATCAAAAGAATAATGAAAAATAAAGTAAAATACTAAAAAACATTATTTATTAACACAGTGGTCTCAAACTCCTGTCCTGGAGGGCCATAGTAGCTGAAGGTTTTCATTTTAACCCTTTACTTAATTGGAGACCAGTTTTTTCTGCTAATTAACTCCTTTTAATTTCATTTTAATGGACTTATTTTCTTAAGATTTGTTCCCCTGAATTTCTTCATTATTCGTCTGAGTTGCTTCATTTTTTTCCTTAAATGGAATTCAAACAGAAGTGAAATGTGAAGTGAGTGTGCCAACAGAAGACCAACTAGGTCAGAGCCTCAGACTCGTACCAATTTCACTCCAACCAGTTGCCTAATTAGGCTCTGATTCTTGTTGTTCATTAAACCCGTTCTGTAATTTTATGACTTATTGATGCTCTCTTTGTCCAATAGCAGACATTTCCAAAATTGTTGATTTTCTCTTTTCTAAGAGCTCTGGTCAAATGTTTTGTGGACCTGAGCAGATCAGTATTCCTGAGACCTTCATGTTTCTTTATTTTCAGGTGTTGTATGATGGACACCAGTTGTTTTGGCTCACTTTGTATCTTGTTATTGTTTGGCTGCTAATTAAGGAAAATAAAAACAATTAAGGGGTCTGAATGAGTCTTCAAGAGCAAGTCAATTAAAATGAGTTCAAACAAAGTTAATTAGCAGTAAAAACAGGTCACTCATTAAGAAAAGGGTTAGAATGGAAACCTGCATCCTCTGTGGCCCTCCAGGACTGGAGTTTGAGACTCCTGTATTAACAGGTTGTATAAATGAGTAGGAATGAGAAGCACAGTGTCCAACCTAATAACTAATGCTAAACGTCTGATGGCCGAGAAAGAGAAGAAATCAAAAACTTTAGTCAGTGGGATATTGGAGAAAAGAAACCTTTGTGGGTTCCAATGCCACAAGTTCCCCTTAGGTCACGGGACAGTACATAAATATGTCACCATAACCAGGATTCTCTTCTTGAGCTTTCTTCACCTTCCAGCATCATGTATGTCTACAGGGTACTTTGGCCAGCTGGCAGTGACAAACGGTGCCAGAAAAATAGAAAACACAAAAGCAGGGATTAGTGATCAGTCTATAAAACAGCATTTTATGACAATAATCCATTTCTATTCCTCCTCCTCGTCAAGATCAAGAAAATGCCAAGTTAAAGAGGTGGGCGTTTGTAGTTTTTGGAAGTGTTCACCTGTTCTAGCTTTGACATGTCTCTCCAGGTTGCCTGTTGCTTGTGTTTTCCTCATCACTGCACCATCATGCACTCAGGACAACACTCCATGTTTTTGTTGCTCTTTCTCGCCTCAAGTTCTGGTGCTGTGTATCACAAAGCCAGGCGCTGCATACTTTCCTAATAATCCCCGAAGGATCGCCAAGGCCAGAGGAGCTGGCAAGAAGAGGCTGACACCCAGCACAGCCGAAACCCACAATCTACTGGCGACTCGACTCGCCCTGCTCTGCTTATGGGTTTGACCACATGAACCACTCAGGAACTTTCTCAGTCAAGAATTCCGATTTAAAAAAAAAAATAATGTGTATATATATATATATATATATATATATATATACACACACACATATACTGTACATACTTGTAGTAGGCGTGAACTTGTAAAGTAACCATTGCTGATTTCAAGGGCTCATAATGCTTCACGCATGATAATGTAATTCACTTTACATATGAACATATAGTATATTCCTGTATTGTTTACCTGTTTTTATGCAATCAGGTGACACGGTGGCAGAGTGTCTCATCTGATCCATTGTTCTGTTACTGTCTGTGGGATTTGCCCAATTTCCCCTTGCACTGGGTTTTCTTCTAGCATCCCCCAGATGTCAACATTTGGTTAATTGACAGTTCCAGATTAGCCCCTGTGCGTTGTCACAAGAACGAGACATGGACAGATAAAGAGTTGGGGCAGCCACCCGTATAATGTAGTATCCTGGCTGCAAAAGGTCGTTTTATTAAAACAATCAGCACTGAAGTGCATTCAACTGAGTCCAGAACAAGACTGAGGAAACAAAGGAAAAGGGGCAGGTTTTAAAGGGGGAGACAGGAAGTGAGGTCATATGGATCTGGCACGTGGTCTTCCACCATTGGTTCATAGCCGGACGTGACATCAGAGGGACTGGAGCTGGTGTGGCCGACTTCCATTGGCTCAGTCCCGGAAGTGATGTCAGGAGAGCCAGGTGAAATCCCCCGGGGATGGTCTACAGGCAAGGGAGAAAAAGAGTCCGTGCACTCTGCCACACCCCGGCATGCCTCCAAACTGCCTTCACACAAGCCCTTTAGCTGCTTCCCATGCGCACATGTGTGACAGCGTTTAAATGAGTGTGCCCTAAGACGGCCTGGCACTCAGTCAAAGATTGCACCCTGCCAATCGCCTAATGCTGTTAAGTACCCTGATTTGTGCTCACCGTTGCATTAGTATTTTTTATTAGCATATTTTAATTTATACATATTTTTAAAATTCAATTAGCCAGTCCAGGCAGCAGCATTTCCATTTTATATTCATTTAATTAGCAGACACAGGTATTCTAAGCAACGTACAGAACAGGTCAACATCACTCTATAGACTGCCTTGGAACAAAAGGGACAGCATCAGGTTCACAGTCGGGTCTAAAGCCAGCAGTGGGCACAAGACCACCACAGGCCACATCCACACTTCCTATCTTTCTATCCGTCTTATCCCATGTATCTTATTCTCTGTGCAAAGAAACACTTACAAATGTTTGTGCAAAATTCTCCCTTAACAAGTTTCCAACTGCGTCCCCATGTATTTACAGAACTCATTTTAAAGTAACAGTCTCGATCCACTGGTCTAATTCCTGTCATAATTTTAAACACTTCAATCATGTCACCTCTTAATCTTCTTTTTCTTAAACTGTAAAGGCTCAGCTCTTTTAAACCTTTCTTCACAATTCATCCCCTACAGCCCTGAAATCGGTCTAGTTGCTCTTCTCTGGACGATTTCTAGTGCTGCTATGTCCTTTTTGTAGTTTTTTTGTAGTTATATGCTATTTGTTTTGGGATTTGTAAAAGCAGTGTTAATGTTTATGATGTGCCCCCTGTTGGAATGACAAATGTAATGCAGTTTATTACTATGAATGTTTGAGATGTGCCATCTGTTGGAAGGAAAGAGACATAGCAACAGACACACATCCTTTCATTAAGGTGCATTATTTTATATCTTTATGTATATATGTTTTTAAAAGGTACAAGACAAAGGGATCTCCATTGGGTCCCCCTACCCCCTTTTAACTCTTTCAGGGCTGATGTTCACTTTAGTCGAAATTCAGGGGTAGAGAACAGTAATCAGCCGTAAACGATGACAAAACTCGCCATTATGTTTTAGTTCAACTCTCTTTGCTAGAAGGAAAGTTAGCTTTGTTGATTGGACCTCGATTCCCCGCGCATGTGTAAGTAGCGAAGAACAAACAATCTTCCTCTAAAATGGCATTGACATCTGACAAGAGACCAAAGCAAATGCACAAAGCAAAATAGTCCGTGGACGACGTTTTGCATATTATCGCCAAATTGGACTCTGACTTGCTGTACTCCAATTTTGATGCAAATGATCTGAAGATGGAGATTGGAAACGAAAGTGAGGTACCAGCTTCAGCTGGTCGGTCCCTAGCTGATCGTGGTGCTAAACACGCTTGTGTAGCCGATGTGCCAACAGCAACGTTCGCCTAGGAAGACCACCACTTATGATGGCAAGAGGTACAAAACAGATTGTGTATCACAGCCACGCAAAGACAGGCCAGCCAGCCAGCCCGCCACACATTCCTACCGGCCATCGTGCTGCCCCTACACAACCACCAGGGACACTCAACAGGAGGCAACAGCAGCCACAGCAACAGACCTTATGTTGATTTACATGTGAAACATTTGCTTTGTGTGCTTTTCAGAAAATGGAGTTGTCTGCAAAAAATATTCAGCCCTCAATGAGTTAATATCCGGGATTGAAAAAATAAAACAAAATCACAAATCTCTGCTCCAGAGACTGTTCTAAGAGTATGTTTTAGGATCAGAGCTCTGCCCTCTTCTAAAACAGGTTCAGTTGTGAATGATGACTTCCGGTGGTGCAGGCCTTTAAGTATCGGGCAAACCGGAAGGGGTGGGGCTTGACGTAGGTCTCTTCCACTGGAAGTGATGGCAACTCGTCTTCCAGGAGCTTCTCCTCACTTCCAGGGAGAACAGAAGCCACTTTTAGGATGGTGTTTCACTACTTTTCTTCCCTCTGTAAGACCCTGGATCCAAACCTGTGAGACACTCCACAGGGTTACATATGTGACAATATATTACAGTATGTGTGTATACAGGGGGAGTCAAAATTCTGTTAACACTAATGGACTATTTTTATCTCAACCGACCACACCTTTCCAGGTCGATAGATAGGTTGTGGTAGACCATTGTCATGGCCTCCACACTCCCCTGATTTGACACCCTGTGATTTCTGGTTATGGGGTGTAGGGAAGGAGTGTGTGTGTAGCAGGAAAGTTCGTGATATCAATGACCTGAAGGACCAAATATGGACTGTGGTATCATCTATTCCCCCCGAAATGTGTGTCCGGGCTTTAAATAGTGCTGTTGCTCATTGTTTTTTGTGGTTTGAACGTGATAACGAACAGGTTGAGATATTCCAGTAAATCATCTTGCACATATGAAATATGTTTTGTGAATAAATTGTTTCCGCCATTCAAATTTTAACATAATTTTCACTCACTATATATATATATATATATATATATATAATATGTATGTACAGAACTTTGCATAGTATCTCTTATATATTTTTTATCCATATATCATTCTTAGCAGACAGTGGTTGGAGCCTCCTGCTCCATTGGCACACTTCTTTGGCTCATCAGACCAACTGACCCCTTTTATCTCCTAGCGTCTGATTAATTCAAGGCGGTACATTAAAGTCCAGGAATGGACCACACTGTGACCCACATGGCACATACCTGTTACAGCATCTGAATATTTGTTCAGCCATTGCATGCTTTGCTTCATCTTGTGCTGCATCGCCCTTCAGTCTCCTAAGATGCTGTGTGATATGGTGCCTTGCACTGAAGAAGCAGACTGGGCGAACGCTGGCAGCTAATGTCCAACACATTGGTTCTTCTTTTATGTTTCCATGGTAGTCCTAATTCTAATTCTTTCTCTGATTACAGCTTGATGACTGCACCCTGCAGCTTTCTCACAATGGAACCTATTTGGATTTGGAGTCAACACTGGCTGAGCAGAAGGATGAACTGGAAGGATTTCAGGAAGACGCAGGGTAAGATATATACATTGAACTTTAAACTCAGCAGTTTGAAAGTATGGAGGAGACATTTATGGTGCTGTGTGTAAAGCAAAGATTTACACAAATTGGAGTTTTTACCCGTTGGGTAGCACTTATTGAGTGAAGAGTTCCTTATTATCATGTGTTAGAGGAAGATGTGGAACAGATCTGAGTTCCCACAGGTGGAAGGATGGGATGTCTAGAAGGGGTCGGTAGTGCTGGGGAAACTGCTCTAAAATGCAAGAAGAAGGTGGCCACGGGTAGCACTGGCCGTCTAGCAGTGTCCGTGGTGTGTCCCATAGTTGTGCCATTCTGAAATGCTGTTCATTTAGTAGGGTGGCACTGAGGCAATTTATGAACTGGGGTTCAAACCCTGGCCCAGTCTGTGTTTATTCTTCACATTTCTGTGTCTGCATATTTTTTCATCTAAATATTGCTAATCGCCACCACTCCCCCATATTGCAAAGGCATGTTTCTTAAAGTGTCCTTACCCTCTGTCTTATAGTGCCTAGCAACATGGGATGCCTTCTGAAGCAAAATTACAGCGCGGTAAACTATTAATAAAATCAACATACTAGAAATCAGGACTCAGAATATGAAATCATTATATCATCTTTTACCATGAGAATTAAAGTAAAGTAATGATGTTCGTAATGATAGTGGCGGTCAATTTGTGAATGGTTCATTCTTTTTTTTATGACTGTTTTGAGTGAATCATGGGAATCGATTCACTAACAGATGAACTGACTCAGTAGAGTTCAACAGGGGTGCTAAAGTGCATGTGTGATGCCGTCGGCCCATTTCATTTCGATTTTTAAAGCATTGCTCATCTGATTCAGGATTCTTTCAAACTTCAACTACAACAGCTCTGTCACTGATCAGTCTCTCATTCTTTATACAAGGACAAAACAGTAGCAACACCTCATTAAAATGTATTGTTTTGTTTTGTGCTATTTGTTGTTGAGATTGTTTTAAATAGAATATTCAAACATAATAATAAACTAATATGTTTATGTTCCTTTATATGTTCAACAAATTAGTCATAAAAAACTGAGTCTTGTAACAATTACTCTAATTTATAATAATTATTTACTTTCAGCTTTACTGTAATATACACGTTTTACAGCTCATTGGATGCACAGAGGATATATAATTCACTGATTCTTCCAAGTTCCAACTTAATCATTACCCAAGAACGAGTTACACGATTCTCATTCATTTGATTTAGGAACAAATCAGTAACCGTGGAAGAGTCTCATGATTTTTGTTCATTTAATTTGTGTATGACTCATTACCTGAGAATGAGTCACACGATTCTAGTTCATTTGACTTGTAATCAAGTATCACAATTCTCATTCATTTGATCTGTGTACAGATCTTTACTTAGGAATGAGTCACACGATTCTAGTTCATTTGACTTGCAAACGAGTTTCATGATTCTCATTCATCTGAGTCGTGAAGAAGTCATATGGTTTACGTTTATTTGATCTGTGTACAAATCATTACCTGAGAACGAGTCACACGACTCATAACTGTTGTTAATTTGTCTTGCCAATGAGTCACGATACTCTCATTTATTTAATTCATGAATGAGTCACGCAATTCTCGTACATTTGATTTGTGAACGAGTCACATGATTCTCGTTCATTTGACTTGTTTACCATCATTACCCGAGAACGAGTCACACAATTTTTCATTTGTCTCTCAAACGAGTCACAGTATTGTCATTCATTTGACTCACAAATAAGTCATAGTATTCTTGTTCATTTGATTCAGGAACAAGTCACGTGATTCTCATTCAATTTAATTTGTGAACGAGTCACACGATTCTTGTTCATTTGATTCATGAATGAATCATTACCCAAGAATGACTCACATGGTTCTTGTTCATTTGTCTTTTTGTCAAATGAGTCACATGATTATTGGTTATATGATGAGTCACAATATTCTCATTTATTTAATTCATGAATGAGTCACACAATTCTCGTCCATTTGATTCGTGAACAAGTCACATGATTCTCTGATTTGTTTAGAATTATTACCTGAGAATAAGTCACACGATTTTCGTTCATTTGACTTGTGAACAAGTTATACAATTCTTGTTCATTTGTCTTGCGAATGAGTCACAATATTCTCCTTCATTTCACTCACAAATAAGTCACAATATTCTCATTCATTTCACTCACAAATAAGTCACAATATTCTTGTTCATTTGATTTTTGAATAAGTCACACCATTCTTGTTCATTTGATTCATGAACGAATCATTACCCAAGAATGAGTCACATGATTCTTGATCATTTGTCTGGCAAATGAATCGCATTATTGTCATAAATTGGACTTGTAAACGAGTCACATGATTCTTGTTTGTTTGTCTGGCAAATGAGTCATATGATTCTCCTTCATTTGATTTGCAAATGAGTCGCATGATTCTCCTTCATTTGACCTGTGGACAAATCATTACACGAGAACGAGTCACACGATTCTTATTTATTTGTCTGGCAAATGAGTCGCATGATTGTCGTAAATTGGACTTGTAAAAGAGTCACATGATTCTTGTTTGTTTGTCTAGCAAACGAGTCATATGATTCTCCTTCATTTGATTCGCGAATGAGTCGCATGATTCTGCTTAATTTGACCTGTGGACAAATCATTACACGAGAACGAGTCACACGAGTCTTGTTCATTTGACTTGCAAATGAGTTACATGATTCACATACAGTATATCTGATTCATGAACTGTCACTGTCACTTTCTGCAATCGACTTCAGCATCATGGTTGTGTCTAGCTCCTGTTTATACTTTAAATGTCTCTGCCATGTTTCTTGAATCTTCTTGAGGTTTTCAAAGGACGTGCTCCACTTTCCGTTCAAATGTCTAGCGCCACCCACCCTGTGAAGCTTAGGGGCTGGTGTTATACTCAAAGACCAAACTGTTGGTATTTAGCACTTTGGCTGCTTGCAATTTCACAGTAGATGCTGGAAAATGTGGCAGCACAGTTATGGACAATGGATGTCGACCTATTCAAGCAGTACGAAGACGACTGTCATTCCTGTGACTTTACTAGTCAGACAAGGCTAGGCCCTGCGCGTCACATGAAATTAAAGCCAAGCCGTGTGGATTTGTGTAACGCATTGTTTTCGTTCCACTTTTGGGGCTTTCACTCTCAAATGAGCTGAAATTCCTCACTCCGCACAGGTGGTAAGGGACTGGCATACGCTGCAGCCAAGGCAGAGCTCTTCAGGTGGTCTCAGTGCTAAATCTATTTTAAAGTGCCGTATGGAAACTCAACCCACTGCGTCCTGTAGGTATGTGATTCATGTGGTTCACAGCTTTGGAAATCACAAAACTATTTTTAATGCCCGCCCCCTCCACTTTTATAAGCTCTAACAGCGAGAAACATGACTAAAATCAATGCAGCCTGTTCATTTAAAATCTGCATGAAACGGTTTACCTTTGTAGTTTGACTCTGCCAGATTAAACTGATTGCCAACCTTGGAAGGACCCTGTGGGAATATGTGGAGCAAGAATACCCGCTAATGAAAACCATAACCTCCGTAGCAACGTTATTATATATGAAAAGAGCCTTGTTGAAACTACTTTTGTTTCTACTCCTATTTTCATTCTTTTGGTATGATAGTGCATTACGAAGCAGCAAACCTAAATGTATATATATAGTGCCTTTGTGTGGAAAAGGCCATTCCAGTGGATATCTGTAGTGAAATTGTTTGCATATGGCTTTTAGAACTGGCACAATGGCAGGTGAACTGGCTTGCCCAGGGTCACATCCTGAGTCCCTTATTAGAGAAAACTTGTGGTTCCTTAACCACTAAACCCTATGAAATGCTAAACCATTACAAAAATTCTAAAACATAAATAGTGCAGTAATATTTTACAGTCTGTCAGGTTTTTATTATATATTAACATTTTTAAGGATAGGGTGGGCTTCCTTTTTCCAAGGACTTCTAACCCATTCATTTTCTTGTGTTCAGTTAACACATAAAAACAAATGTCAATAACGTTTTTAAGGACAGGGCAGGCTTCTTAGATTCATATATATATATATGTATATATATATATATCCAACCTTAATAAAAGGATAAGTGTCTGCCAAATTGAAATGTCTTTCTCATTCCAAAAGATGGCAGTTGCCAAATATTTTTAGTAGTAAAATGCACTGCGTTTGTCAATTCCAACGGATGGCGCATCACAAACATTAGCACCACTTTGAATCCCATACCAAATGGCACATAACAAAGACATATGCATTGCCTGGTGCAGTGCACAACTTAACGCTAAGGTCTACGTTGATTTAAACCCATTTTAGACAGGTAGCACAGCTTGTGTGCATATTTACAATATAAATAATGTAATATGTTTTTTCCACCCAGGTGCTAATATTATTAGTTCACTGGCACCCCTCACTGTTGAACAGTGATTTGTTCTCAAGTAAATATGCTTGGAGATCAGAAACAATCAAGCTTTATGAATGAGTAAGAATAGAGGAAATCAGGAAGGGGCAAATACTTTTTCACAGTATTGTTAGGCCGGAAGAAAAGAAATGCCCTTCCACCTAACATAAATACATTTTAGACATACACACATGCTAAACAGATCCTACTTTAAAATTGATCATCTGTAGAGGATCAAACTTTGAGTTCAGGCAGAGGAAATCTGTGGTTCAAGGAAAAGAGTAATGGTGAGCCCCCCCCTGCCCTTTCATCCAAGGTGATATACACAGACGCTGAGAATGCGTTTGCAGCCAGAATGCACGTCTCAGTGCTCCAAAGTGCCTTCATAATGTCCGTATTGTTCCACCTAGTAGCCCGTGGGACTCGGTATTCATTTCCAGCAAATACTGTCAGCCCCGCCATTGAATGACAGGCTGATGTTATTTGGAACTGTGCTAAACTGGCCTTGCAGCTGACTGACTTAAATAACAATACAAAGTCGCAATTCCTTCATTGCCCACAGGCTTTCTGATAGACGGCCCATCTTCCCTTGAGAGTAATCTCACAGCTGAACTTCAATAAATGGAAGAATAAAAAGCCGTCTAATATTTACACGGAGACATTCAGCCTCTCATCACTTTTGTCCTGTTTTTTTATTGTCCTTTTGAATGTGACATTTGCTCCATCCGCCTAGTTGTCTTACACAGGAGCCATTTTCTGGGATTCAGTTTTCACTCTCCATGAGTCTGTAACCTCCTGTCATCCTTCCAGCTTTCTCAACTGCCTTTTTTTTTTTTTCCCAGTACCGGGATAGTGAGAGGGGCTGATGGAGTAATGCCAACCAGGCAGTCACACTGAGCGACACTGGTGAAGTTTAAAATGATCAAGCAACCAAACAGCATCTGTTTGGACTTGGGGTGGAGGAAATCCACAAGATCATGAGAAGTGAACACTGTGGATGTGCAGAGCGCTGGTGTGGGAAAGTTGAAACAGCAGGCATGGAAAATGGACGGTTTTATTATTCACTGGAAATTGAGAAATCATTCAGCCACGTTGAAACGGTCCACTGGCCATCTTTTCTGATTGAAAATAAACGAAATCTAATAAACTTGCTGATCAGCTTTTATTTTATATACTGTATGTTTAACCAAAGAGAACACCATTACAAGGTGGTGTATGAAAGACATAGGAGTGCAGTTTAAACTAGCATAACTAATTTTTAAAAAATCATTCAGTACATAATAAGTTACAGGAAAGTGAAAGGCACTATATCAGCTAGATGAAAGGTGCTCTGGACATTTCATTTACATATTTGGCTGACGCTTTTATCCAAAATAAAGTACAACATTTCAGATACAATTCACTTTATTTCTTTTGCTTTTCCAATTGGTACACAGGCTGGTGAAGTAACTTGCTTGTGGTCACACAGTGTCAGTAGGGTAACCTGAACCCACCACCTCAGAGGTTGAGGTCCAGAGCCCTAACCACTACACCATATGGAGTGGGACTGTGTAAAACAAAGACTGACATATAGATAAAAATGTTTGAAAGGTACCATAAAAAGACCAAGACAAATAGGTAAAAGGCATTACAAATGTTAGATAGACGTGAAAGGCACCATATGATAGATGAACAGCTTTCAATTAATTGGAATGAGACTGAGTAAAATAGAATATACTGTAGTTGGTTAAAATATTTGAAAGGCACTTTACAAAATACATTATTCAGCAAGAGTGTGTCAAGACACTTCTAATATCTATCCATTACTGTATATAATGCCTTTCACATCTATCTATCAATCTATTGGTTATATAGTATCTATCTATCTATCTTTGTCTAATATAGTTCCTCCTGTCACTATAATCTATCTATCTATCTGTCTATATCAGTCTATTGGTTATACAGTGTCTTTCACATCTATCGTCTGTCTGTCTATCTATCATATAATGCTTTTTATATCTATCTTTTATATAGTGCCTTTCACATTTAGCTATCTATATCTGTCGGTTAGTGCCTTTAACATGTAGATATCTGCCTATCTATCTAACTAAAGACAAAGATACAGTAGATAAGGCATTATATAATGCAGACAGATTTAAAAGGTACTATTTGATAGATAAAGATGCTGTATAAACAGGTTTGACACTGTAACATAACTGCTAAGAAAGATATATGGACAAAAATATGAGAAGGCACCATATAATGCATGGATAAAGGAAAAGCTTTATGTAAATTGACATGAGACTGTAAAATAAAGACTAAGACTGATACATGGATTAAAATATTTGAAAGGCACTATATAAAGAAGTAATGATAACAGCTAAAAATATAAAAGTCACTATATGATGGATGAAAGTCGCTGCATACATCGGAATGAGACTGTATATGATAAAGACTATAACTGAAGAATGGGTTAAATGGACTGATGGAATAAGCTGCCCACCTCCATCCGACCTGTCGATTCCTTCAAAGTGTTTAATAAGCGATTGAAACCCCCTGCTGTTTTGTCAATTTGCTAATGAATGTGTTTAGCAGCGTTCGTATATAAGGAGCAAAACACCTGCTTCCATAGCCCCCAATCTGTTTGTCCGCATGAAACAACTCGGCCTATTAATAAATAATAAATAAATAACAATAATAATAAATGTGCCACACTTACTCTTCAAGGAAGTTTGTCATGATGGTTCAATGTTCATCGAGATATCTAAAACAGATCGCAAATTTCAAAATCTTAAATTGAAAAACATTGGCGAGTTAGCAAGCTCGTCTATATTAGTACGGAGAAACGTTCAGTGCGACTTCAACTACGAATTGGTTTACTGTTAATTTTTACATGGATAGCGGATACACCAATTAAGGGTTTTCGTACATTTATTCATTTTTCATCTCCGATATCCGCAAAGTGCGGCGCGAGTATAGGAAGTCGCTGTCACTGGCTGATTGATCGCGCGCGCGCGCTGGAATTTGTTCGAAAGTCGAGATGGGCGGGCGGGCGCGCGCGCTGGGAAAGCTCTGCTTCAGCTGGTTGTTCTGCTTTATGACGTCCTCACAGGGCTTGAGTGCAAACAGAATAAAAGCCGAGCAGCAGCGCCTCAGTCCTCCGGATGCTTTAGGTTGTAACAGGTATGTCCAATGATTTTCCTATCCGTAAAAGGATAAAATATAAGCACGGAAAACAAAAGGTTAGCTAGATATAAATGAAGTACCCTGTGGCGTGTAAGCCGATGTGCACAGAGCGAATAAACATTTACTTCGTACTTAATTTACAATAAAACAACTTTATAGCTCCGTTATTTAAAGTTTATAGTGATTCACTATTTCACTAACACTATAATTTATTAGAAGGACCAGACATGGCAATGATAGCGACAATCCCAATTTCAGGCAATGCTTCCAGATAAATAATTGATGAATATCAAAATATCCCAGTTTGAACAGGCTTCCCATCTAATAAAACATTACTCTACTGACATAAACATCCTAACAATACGTTTAAAATACACAATATTTACGAAACTCCAAGGGCAAAAAACTCCCTTTTAGTATACCAATATAAGAACGTGGTCTCAAGCTCAAATGGAGACAGCTTGTTGTGAACTTGTGTTAAATTTGAACAGCATCGGGAAGGCGACTAATACATAGACAGAAACAGACAGCACTGCCTTGATGATATTGACAGTGATGAGATATAGGAGTCATTGAACAAACATGGATGGGCTTTATGCATGTACATACCTGCTACCCAAGTGTCTCAGTTATGGACTTTGAAAATCTGGTCACCCTATAATTTACCACCAGTGTGCCACATTCACCTGATATGCATAATGGTCCATAGCTGTGGTAAAGTTTGCCTTGTCATAAATGAACAGCCTTGCAAGTCCCATTTCAAAATTACTACAGCCAGTCATGCTCAAGCACAGAAGGAATTACAAAAGGGATTTATTTATTTAGGCAGTGTTGTCACTTGCAAATTGTCACAGTATGTGAATATGGTGTGTGTGAGAGAGAGAGTGGTCTCTTTGATGCACTAGAATCCTGCCCAGGTCTGTTTTCAGCCTTTTACCCTGTACCGGTTTGCTAGCCTTTCATCCCCATTGCCCTAAAATGAATAGACAAAGTATTAGAACCAACCTACTGAGCTCAGCCCATTCAGGACTACGGTCCTCAAATGCACCTGAATGTTACTCCATGTGTGCATTTTCTGTCTTGTGGATCAATCAATCAATCAATCAACATTTATTTATATAGCACATATTCATACAAAAAAAATGTAGCTCAAAGTGCTTTACAAAATGAATAGAAAAATAGAAGACACAATAAAAAATAAACATAAGTCAACATTAATTAACATAGAATAAGAGTAAGGTCCGATGGCCAGGGTGGACAGAAAAAACAAAAAAAAAACAACTACAAATTGGATGTCTGTGATATTGCTAATTGTTCATGTTTTTTGTTATAGTGGCTTCATAGCCCTTCATTTGTGAACACCTTTTGTAACATGTCCATTTATACTTTTTCAAAGCAGTCCCCAGACTGTTACTTGATTACATTGATCTTCCTTGTAAGTTGCATTGGATAAAAACGTAAGCAAATAAATGTAAATGTGAAATATTTGAAAAGCACTATACAAAATAAAGGTTAACATAGAAGAAAGGCACCATATAAAGTACAGTTATATATTTGAAAGACCCTATGTTATTGATACACTGAATATGTTGGCATGACACTATGTAACTTAAACACCAAGAATCATAGACCAGTGGCAGCATAGAAAATAAACTGCTATATATTTGAAAGTACCAAAGATAAACAGAAAGGGTGATTGAGATTAATGGGCATCACGTGAAATAAAAAGTAAAATAGACAAGATAGCCATTGCGTAAAATAGATGGGCACTACACGAACATCTAGGAATGATATATGGATAAAAATCTGAGATCCTCTATAAAGACTAAGATACTGTATTTCATATAGTATAGATAGATAAATGGATGCAAAAGGCACTGTATAATTAATGTAAAATGGACAATAAATAGTGATGGGAAAGGCACTATAGGAAACTGCAACATAACAAATACAGTATGTGTATATATATATAAATTCAACGTCTGTCTGCCTGTCTGTCCAATTTTTACCTGAGAACTTTTTAACGGATTTAAATCAGGTTTTGTTTCTATAATTTGCTTGAGCATTCTGTTTAATTTTATGACTTCTCTCATCATGCTATCATAGTTCCCTTGCAGTACTGATTTATTTGCACGAATCTGAGAGAGATGCTGAGGGGGATGTAGGCGGGGCCCTCCTCACTCATGCGCCAGCCTCCATTCGAGTCGCTTTACCTCTCGACACATGTTGGACCATACCTTGCCTCCGCTTAGCTAGCGATACCTGTTTGTTCAGCAGACATTATCATCTAGAGATTGTTAAGGAGAAACT
Source organism: Polypterus senegalus (assembly GCF_016835505.1). Taxonomy (NCBI): domain Eukaryota; kingdom Metazoa; phylum Chordata; class Cladistia; order Polypteriformes; family Polypteridae; genus Polypterus; species Polypterus senegalus. The sequence continues at coordinate 19,183,773 of NC_053168.1, forward strand.
TTTGATGTTTTTGAGATAGAGATCAGAGCTACGTGTATTTTAAAGGGTACCTGCTTTTCTCCCCTCCTGTCAGAGATGAACACGATTAGATACAGTGCCAATGTTTGACGTTGAAGTGTACCTACCTTCTGCTTGGCCAGAGTTACATTTTAAATTTTTTTTTTATTGTTTGTAAAGTTTGTCCAGTTTCACTACTACATGGGCGGAGCCACGGGGGACAGCTAGTGTGTATGTGTATGTATGTATGTGTGTGTGTATATATATATATATATATATATATATATATATATATATACTCGTATATATATAAATAATATAGAGAGAGATGGAAGGCACTATACAGAAATGCCTAGCTTGCTAACAATGGTGAAGAAGAAAGAGGAGGCCCAATGGTTAACATTGCTGTAGAATACAAATTTGTGGAGGTCCATGGTGTTTTGAAATAAGAAATGTTCCACATGACCAACAGTGTGCCTCAGTATGGCTGGCCTCTATAATTTTGAAACACGTGCCTAAACACAGCAGCACTTGTACCTCACAGCCCCAGGTTCGAAGTCCAGCAGCAGCTCGTGTGCCCTCCCTGTGCCCATGGTAGCTTTTCCTCCCACACCCTGAGTTGTTTGTGTTGATTGTGGCTAAACCAGCCCTTTTTGTGGACGTGTGTCCTGTAATGGGCTGGCATCTCATCTTGAGTTTGTTCTGAAGCTCTCCACTTCCCTGACCTGGATAAAGATCTATTGCTAGTCATCCATTGCCGTTTTTTTTTTTTTTTGGATGGATTTTTCAATAAGGGAGGCTTATTTCATTTTGTTGAATCTTCCAAGTAAATGATACAAATGATCAACACGGCTAATCTCTTTGCGTCTTTAATTAACAACGCAATACAGAGGCGCCTCAGTGGAGCTCACTGGTTACAAGCACATCAACCCGTCTTTAGAGAGTCCTTGAAAATGTTCTTCCCAGGGCCTTTGTATTGCCCCCACTGAGGACATTGCCAGTGCTTTTCCATGGCAACAATATCTGAGGCCCCTTGAAGAGCCAGTCTTTCTCTTTTTTGTTTTTTTCCCTCCCCTGAAGCTCTTTTGAAAGGCTATATACTTTTACAAATTACTGCTGGCTTTGCAGGAGGTCCAACAAAGACACTTGAGAACAATCCGCCGCTTGCCGTAACTTGCTAATAGAAGCTTTTGAGAGCAGTTGGGGGCTCCCGGCCTGCAACAGACGGCACTTTGGAAGCACTTCAAGGTGCGGCCAAAGAATGTGCCAGCGCTCGTGGTATTTATATGGTTCCATCGGAGCCGTGTAGACACTTGCAAGTGTTCATTTATCGCTTTGCAGAGTTCATCACAGACTGGCAATTTTACTGTGCAGAGACCGTGACACGACAGGCCTGCTGCAGCTCAGCGGCTCATCGTACATCAGTCACACTTCTTCACTGGCAGCAGCTCTGAAGATTTGTAGGAAGACAAGCCCAAATCCAGGCCCTCAGTGTCTTTAACATTTTTTTAGGTGTTTTGGAGACAACTGGTGCACGATTTTTGGCCATCCCTGAATTTTCAGGGCCTGCTTTTGTTCTTAGAGTGTTAGGAGGTGGAGGAGCATTGGAAGAAACGTTGGAATCATCTCCGGTCAATGCAGCAGTTCATTGCAGAAAACACACACACACACTCCGTGCATCCAGCCATCCATTTTGTGAGCCTGCTATTTCTATTTTAGGGCTGGTGAGCCAGAGATCATCCCACAAACGTAAGGTACTATATATTGGCATCTGTCAAGCGATTATATTTTTTAATTGTGATTAGTTGTGAAATTTCATTGTTAGTCTCAATGTATCACATGTGAGCTGAGCTGGTTTTGGTTGTTCAGTGATTTCCAGCAGCCTCCTGTGAATGTCACACTTTGACAACTTCTTGGCTGCTTAAACTATGAAAAAGTGTGGCTTTCATATACAGTAAATCGTCGATAGATGAGACAATTGTCCCACGTGAAGGTCAATGATGAATCTCAGCCCTGTATCTTCAACTCTAACTAGATGCCTGCAGTAGGGTTGTGTGATGCACTGGTCCTGGAAAAGTTGAGAAAATCCCTCATTTTAAAACGGTACAGTACTAGCATTTTGTGATTTTCTATACTAGAAGGAAATGTCAGCTGTATTCCCATTTAAACCCAACTTCTCTCGACACTCTCTTATGCAGTTGTAGAACAACATCTGTTTTGTAGACTTGAAATAAAACTACATGTTTCAACACCGTTGGAGTTCATGGGGGATTCCCCCCCATTGAATCAACACGATTGAGACTTCATATGGGAACCTCCCACCTTTATTGCTTTGACGTGATTGGCATTTCACGTGATCCCTTAAGCCTTAGAGACGATCTGTACTTCAAAGGAACCTCCACTCATTATTTCCAAGTGATCAAGACTTCACAATGTAACCCCCCCCAACCCCCACTTATTGCTTTCAGTTTGACCGGGACTCCATGGGGACCCTTATTGCTTCAATGCAGTCTGTACTTCACTGGGACTCCCCTTATTGCTTTTGACATGATCAGGACTTCACAAGATCCTTTATTGCTTCAACGCAATCTGTACTTCATGGGCACACAAGGGGATGGAATTCATAAAGCAGTGTTGATGTCTGTGATGTGCCATCTATTGGAAAGACAAATGCAATGCATTTTATTACTAAAAATGTTTAAGATGCACCTTGTTTTGGAATGACAGAGACATAGCAACTGGACAGAGACACAGAGTGACACACAGTCACTTATCCTGACTTATGAATATGTGTCTGATGACAATCTGATTATTTGGGTTGCAGTTTGTCGGCCAGTCAGCAACCATCCACCATGCCCTCTCAGTTACCAGAAGCAGATCATAGGTATGTTATATAGTGCCTGCCAAACAATACAAAGAGTATACGACACTTGTTTCACCGTAATTTCTATCTAGACCCTGTGAAGTAAGTCAACCAGCTGCTGTGGTGCAACACCTTAGGCGCTGACATCCGTGGTTCGATCTCTGCAAGGCAAAGCAAATGTGCACACACCCGATGAGCCCCAATTAGGGCAAAACACGTGTTGTGTACTCTTTGTAGTATTTGGCAGGTAAAATTTATATATAGAAATATAGTGGCGTTATGAAGAAATAATTACAGGCCGAAAGCATGCTTGGCCTGTCAGAGGGCAACAAATTCTCTTTATATTTCTGTTTTTATTTCAAAAATCAAACAGAAAATAACAAAAAATTAGCAATTCACTGTGCAGCTTGTAAGTAGATAGTCATATTGTCAGGATGGATAATATGCAACAGAAATGAGCTTCAAGAATCTCAAGCCAGGTCCACACCAAAAATGCAACTCCATCCTCTGAGGCCTCCCTTCTTTTATATGCTGCAGACTGGAAGTGGCTGGGCTACTTTTGATTGGGTGCCCTCAAGGGGCATTTTCTCTAGGCTTGTCCTTGGGTGGTATTACTTACTTCAGGTAAGCCTGGAGGGCAACCGTCTGCCACACATGCGTGACTATATATATATATATATATATATATATATATATATATATATATGTACTAGCTGACGCCGGCGGTGTAAGAATAGGAATGGAAAACGGTGATAAAGGAATTCAGAAATCAAGAAGAAATAAATACTTCTTGAAAGACGCAGTGTGTGTGTAGAATTTCTGGCTAAGCAGGATTACATGTGAAAGTGATAAATAAATTAGGCTGTAT
>NC_053168.1:19192500-19207500 GCF_016835505.1 Polypterus senegalus
CCTCTTGGCTCCTGGAGCCCAGGATTGGGTTTCTTCAGGGTGTTACTTGGCATGTGGGCTCTGCTTGAAATGTCCAACCACAAGCTGACTCTGAAACCACCTCTCATGGCGTCTGTAGGCAACAGTGATCTTATGAGCCATGTGGTTGGCTGACGTGCCATCCAGGGGTGGCAGCCATTGTCGTGGTTTAGGCTTCAGTTTTCTTAGTTCCTGTGCATTTTTTAATAAGTGTTTTGCACTGCCCTAATGACCCCACCTTATTTCGACAGGGCAATTTTTACATTTTTATTCTCTTGAATAAGATACCACTGGAAGCTAATGACGTCTGTGCAGCTCCATTTCATGCCCCATGTAGCCGCTGGCACGGTGACTATGTTATTTTCTTGCTTAAAATCAACGTGGCTTCTGCACAGACTCCTGTCAGCTTCTGTTTCCTCAAATTGCCACATTGTAGCTGCCGTCTCTCGGATTTCATGCAAAACAGCTGAAACTGAGTAAGGTCTGTCATATGCCGTCTCTTCTTTCAGGAATGGTTACCCACAAGCTTGGAGCCAGAGGTCATTTGCCAAGCATTTAGCACGAGTGACGGAAGTATTGAGCAAGTGACTGTTCGGCATAGGTTAGCAGTAGCTGTCTGTCACCTTCCGAGCTCCGTGTGAAGCACCCTGTCCCTCTCGGTGGTGCCCGTCACCCTTAGAATAGTTGTAACGTTTAAGAAGCAACACAGCATTTGGAAAGATGCCATTTTAACAGAAATGAACCTCCAGTGGGCCATCTGCAGAGTAATAATATTACATCTGTCATCATTTTGGCAGTAGCATAATAAAATCAATCAGTCAACCTTTATTTTATGTAGAGCTGTTTACAGTATGCTTCATAATACGACACCTTACAGATAACACTGACTAAGTGTGATATAATGTTTATTTTATGAACTTTCACTCATAGCATTCACCTTATAGAAGAAATGAGTCTGCAATGTGGCATCAGGGAAGGAAAGGAATCAGTCAAATAAGCAATCTTTTATAATTATTATTTCTTATTTGGCTTACGCCTTTGTCTAAGATGATTTGCAACATTTGAGAAAGAGATGGTTGCATTTCTTTTGTTTTTCCAGTTGCAGTACAGGGAAGTGAAGCAACTTGCTCAGGGTCACACAGTTTCAGCAATAGGATTTGAACCCACAGCCACAGGGTTTGAAGTCAAAAGCCCTTACCAGTACGTCACACTGCCTTATATACAGTGGGAACTGTTATGAGGTGCCTTACAGAACAGAGGAAACCACATATCAGTCTGTCGTTATTTTATATAGGCCACAGCCTATCCAGGCAACAGTGGGTGCAAGGCAGGAAACAGCCCTGGACAGAATACTGGTCTATCAAAGGGTCCACACTCAGGCCAGTTTAGAGCAACACTGGAGCACCAGAAGGAGCAGTCTTTCCTCCTTTTCTCTTTACTCTGTACTCCTCAGACTAAAAGTATAACACAGGGTCATGTTAATTCTAGAAATTCTCTGATGATTCCACACTAATGGGGTGTATTGATAAGGGGAATGAGCTTTTACAAATCCCATACAAAATGGCATATAACAAAGACGTAGCCTCAGACGAACACACAGACACTTGTTCTTTTGTTAATGTGGATTTGGTGTGGGATTCATAAAAGCAGTGCTAAAGTTTGTGATGTGCCTTCTGTTGGAATAAAAATGCAATGCATTTTATTACTACAATTGTTTGTATTGCACCATCTGTCAGAATGACAAATGCTATGCATTTTGTTGCTACACGCATTACAAATTACATTGCAATAGATGGTGCATTGAAAACGCTAATGTTAAAGTTCACATTGATTACTTAGATTTCATCATGTCTTAAATGGGTAGCACAGCGAGTCAATTTCATAATATCTTTATTATTTATTAACATATCAATCATATGGTGCCTTTCCTATCTGTATATCTTTAATCTATCCTATAGTGTCTTTCACTTATCAGTCCATCGTATTGTGCCTTTCCCATCATCTATCATATTCTGCTTTTCATATCTGTCAATTAGTGCCATACATATCGATCTATCTATCTATCTGTCTGTGAACTTTGCAGCAACATTATCAGTTGACGAATCTTAATTATGCATCAAGCAAGTTACAAAGGGTGCGGTTACAAAGTGCCTTACCGAGCAAAAAAGATTCCAGTTTGGATTCATAGCACAGATTACTTATCCATCAGTGAGGATCCATCACCTTTAATTTACTTTATTTTAAGGCATCCACAGTGCGCACCATTAAATTTAATTTTTCAAAGCAACTAACATTACAGTATAGTGGTGCATTGGCTCCTGATATGTTTGTGTGTGTGCGCGTTTGCTCATCCTGTGATAGACTGGCTGTGCTTCCTTGGATAGACTCCAGCTTCCATCTTAGAAGACAAACTTATGGAATTGTCTGCAATTTAACATCAGCAAAAGCAAGGAGCTGGTTATTGAACAGATGTGTGCTATGGCAAGAATCATATTGAGGGGTGTTTGTTTTATACAGTACCATCTGCCAAAGTGACCACTGCAGAGCATTCTACCAAGCAAATCACATTCTGATGGATCATCATAGCAGACATTAGTAAATCCATCTTTATTTAATATACTATTATTCATAGCCTATGCTTCAAAAATTGACTTTATAGTGCTTTCAATGCTGCGTTTTCTTACTAGGAGAGGAATCTATCTGTGAATTGTTGATTTATAATTATTATCGTTGCAATTTTTATTATTATTGTTGCAATTATTATTATTATTATTATTATTATTATTATTAGTATTATTAGTAGTAGTAGTGGTGGTATTATGACTAATTCTTAATTTCATGCCTAACCAACATGTAGCATGCTGCCACTCTCTGCCACTATGATCAACAGCAAGGTTTATGTAATTTAGTTTTATTTAATAGAAACACCAACCAGTTTCTTTTGCAGTATTTCATAGACCATTTCTGTGCTTCCATTACCTGAACCTTATGAAAAAATGCTAAGGAAAGCTCCCAGAAGTATTCCATGTCGCCACAGAAATTCTTCTAACAGTACGTTTTGTCATAGAATGAGGTCAGTGGCCGGTAGTTGTAGCCGTGCCCTATTAGGGCTTTCGCAGGATTTTCATGCTCACAATTCATGATAGGTGGTCCTATTTAGGTCTCTTCTTTCAGTGTAGATTTAAGGTGCTCCTAAAAAGTTCTCAGGGTGAACGTTTGATGTGCAGTATTGAGTATGACTAAGAATTAACATTACATTTAATACACAATCTCCTTATGGCCACAGTAGACAGGGGCAGCATGAAACATAAAGCAGAAACCAACGTCCAAGATGGGACACCAGCCGTCACCAGCTATAAAAACACTCTCACATGCAGGAGATTTGGAATTGCCAACCAACTTACAGTATGAGAGGTCTTTGAGATGTGGGAAGGAAGTTGGACAAGTGGAGGAATGGTGATACTAAGACAGACAGTCCTCCAATGATTATTATAAAGTGGAGGTTATTTTTGATAAGGGAGAAAGAAGTTTCAATATGAATTAACATAGTATCAAAAGAAAGTCAAGACCCATTGAATTTTAGTTTCAGATATGCAGAGGAGATTTTGGAGGTTGTCTCACAATCAGAATTTTAGCAGAAGGGTGGGCATGACCCGTCGCTGTCTTTGAAAATAGCTTGGCTGTCATTTCTCTTTGTTCTGTGCCACTTGTGAGAAGTTAAGCAAAATGACACCTTTTATTGGCTAACTAGAAAGATTACAATATGCAAGCTTTCAGAGGCAACTCAGGTTGTGATTCATAAATTGTGTGGACGTTCACTTTGCTAAATTAATGTCCTGGGAAATTAACCCAGTTGCTAGAAACAAACAGGAAAAGAAATCTTACTTTATATACTGTAGCACCTTTCCATAGTGAAACTCCATACTGGGTGTTTAAGGCTCACAATCACGCACTACAGTTGTTTCTGTACATTTGGTGCACAACCTTTAGGTCACATAGGAACTGAATTGGCAGCCGTGTTGTACAGGGTGCAGTGTCTTAGCCGCTACGCTGGTGACTCCATATTACCCGTACGCAGTCATCTAATTACACAAGCTGGAGCTCACATTGTGTGACACATCCAGTCCTTAAAGTGACAGATCCTCACAAGCACCCTTAAACGGAGTACAGCTCCTCAAAGAAGAACGAAAAAAGCACTTCAGTCCGAGTCCCCAAACATAAATCTTTAAACCTCGTTTTACTCTCCACGGAGGAGCCAGACATTTATGTTTCTCTCATTTAATTTATCAGCATTTATTGAAAGTATCAAGTCTCCCGAGTCTCAGATCATTCCCATCTGTGCAGGCAGTTCCTTTTTCCATTCATTCAGCCTGTTCTCGACTTTCCGCTTCGATCAAAATTAGAAGAACAGAGAGTTACCTGAGTGTGACCTCGGCCTTTACAGCTGCCGCAGAGCGGCTAAAGGAAGGATATTGGCTAGTTGTGGTTGGGAAGAACGACTGAGGTGTTACGGGAATAAAAGGGACATTTAAGTCTGAGATTTTTACATTTTTTGTTTTGCAACCTGAAAGGGGAAATTTTGCAGCCAGATTGTACAAAGCAGCAGCTTACAGTGTTTAAAAAGTATTCAACAATTTGAAAGTTTTTAATAATTTATTGTTATACAGCATTGAGTCGCAGTGGATTTAATTGGGCTTTTATGATAACAGAAAAAAAAAAACACTTTAATGTCAAAGTGAAAACAGATCTCTGCAAAGGTGAATAAAATAATTACACAAAAGAACTGATTGCATAAGTATTCAAGTCAGCATTTAGTAGATGGGCAGCCATGACAGCCATGAGTCTGTTGTGCACTGGTCTCTGTCTATCTCCCTCTATCAACTTTGCCATTTTTCGCTTTACGTCTTCTTTGCCCAACTGCTCAAGCTCTGTCAGGCGCCACGTTGATCCTGAGTGAACAGCTTTTGTCAAGTCAGGCCAGAAATTCTCAGTTTGATGGAGATCAGGACTCTGACTATGCCATGCCAGGACAGTCACATTGTTGTTTTGAAGCTATTCCTATGCAGCTTTTGCTTTATGCCTGGGGTTTGTTGTCTTGCTAGATACGTTTTTTAAACACTGCATCAGGTTTTCCTCCAGTAATTTGCTGCACTTATTTTATCCTTATAATCCTTCCAGGTCCTGCTTCAGAGAAGCTTAGCCACATAATGACGCTGCCACCAACATGCTTCACGGTGGAGATGTACTGTTTTTAGAAATGTGCAGTGTAACACTGCATTTAGTGTAATGGTCAGAAATCTCAGCTCTGGCCTACTCAGACCATTCTTCTAGCGGACTTCAGTAAACTGTAGCCGAGATGTCTTGTGTGGTTTCTTTCTCTTTGTCACTCCCTTGTGAAGCACCTGGGTCACAGTTGTTGTCTGCACAGTCTCTTCAGTTTCTTCCACTGTAGCTTGTGTGGCCAAGTGCTAGAAGCACAGGACAAAGATGAAAGAATGATTGGGACACCAAACGGGCCTTCCTGTTTAAATTCTGCAGTCCAAACTAAAATCAATGCTTTTATGGCATCAAAACGCAGCATGTCTGGGCAAATCAACAAAAGTAAAATAATAGTCTCTTTAGCCATCGATATCCGAGTCTTTTCAGGGAGCTGTGTCCGACTGATCTGCTCTGTACAAAAAGATACCTCCTTCCAGCCAAGCCGGGTGTCTTATCTTGTGTGGCCAGGAAGAGGCAGGGCTAAATACCTTCACTTAGTGCTGGGAGGTATACTGGTTCGTACTGAAAACCGTTTTTTGTTTTTGTTATCATATGGATTTTCCTTATACCTCAAAACCGGTTTAAATAGCCTAAACAATGTTCGGAACGTGCCGCAGCGGGAAACTGTTTAAGGGGGGACCTTTTTCACTGCTACACTGCTAAACACGCATGCAATGGAGTACATGCGTTAGTGGAGCTTTGACTGGTGAAAATGGACAGAGAACATTCCGAACCTGAAGCTGTAGCAGACATGATGATACAGAAGAACATTTGCTGAAAAAAGGAGCCATGTTTGTTGTCTGGAGACACTTTGGTTTTAAAAGGTCGGATGTGGACCAATCAAATATTTACTGCAAGGTTGTCACCGGAGGCGGCAACACAAGCAATTTGCTACACTACCTTAGCCGCACGCATGCTTTGGAGTACCATGAATGTATGGAAGTAAGATTGGCACCCTCCACATAATCAGGTAAAACTGAAAAAGCTAGAGGACACTCGAGTCAGACGTCACTTGTAGACGCGTTTGCTAGAGATACTGCCTATGACAAAAAAAGCAAGCGGTGGATCAAGATAACCAATGCCATCACAATCCATATAGCTAACGTGTCAGTGGACAGAGATTGTTAACATTAACAGAAAGTGTAGTTGGTTTACAAAACATATTTTCTATTTATTCCTTTTCTAAGACATGTTCAGTGCAATAGAACTTTTGACAAGCACCTCTGGATATTTTACTATGTCTAAATGCCTCTTTGGATGGTTGAAAATATGTTGTCAAAATTATAGTTTATGTTGCTTGCAATATTTGTTTAATTAAAAGGTTCTATATTTTGACTGCATCTGTCTTGCAATGTGATTCCTTCTCTTCATTAGGGCCACCCTCTTGAAAACTATCACTTTACGGGGCCATGCAAACCTGTATTAATACTTGTGTGCACATTAAAATGTTTTTTTGTACAATGTAAAATTCTCTTGACAGTGGGATAGGTTATTCTTAGCCAGTCTACTGCTGTAATTGCAGTGAAAAATGTGGTTAACATCCACTCATGCATGGGGAAAAAAATACCGTTGAATACCATGAAACCGGCACAATTTTGAAAAATACCGTGATATAGAATTTTGGTCATACCGCCCAGCACTACCCTCACTAGGCGGTTTCTCTGTATGGTGGGGAGAGAAGGAGAAATACATGCTAGTGACAGTACCCCCTATTATCCTGGCAGGTTATTACATACCTCAAATGAGCCACTTGAATCACTTGAAGGTCTCTTGTTGGCCTTCCTTACTCGTAGCCTTCTTGCACCATCAGTCAGTTTTTGTGCATGGCCTGCTGTAGCAGATTTCCAGCTGTGCTGTACTCTTTCCATGTCTTCATGATTGATTTAACTGCATATTCTGTGACTTGGATCTTTTTCTTGCCTCCATCCCTTGATTTGTGCATTTCATGGAGTTGCTTGTTGTGTTCTTTTGTCTTCATTGTGTCAGTTAGCCCTCCATACCGACTCACCACAAGTTGGCCCTTCTACATTTAGCTGCATTTAGGCTGCAATTAAAAGAAACCCCAGATATGTTATCTCCATTGAACTAATTCTGTGATTCCTAAAACCAATTGACTGCACCAGTGATGATTTAGGTGTGCCAAATTCAAGGGGTAAATACTTAAGAGCTCCATTATTTGGTGTTTTATGTTTGTAATTAATTTAGACAGCTTTACAGAAGTCTGTTTTGACTTTTCAGTTGACCAGTGTCAAATAAGCCAAAATCCACTGTGATTCAATGTTGTATATAACAATAAAATGTGAACTCCACCAAGGAGATATTTTTTTAATAGTCATTATAAACTTGGTCAATCCATTTTGGGCCTATTATGAATATTTGCTTCTATAAGCAAGCCATCTTCCTGTGGTATACACAGAAATTTGGAGTTTCAGTGTAAAATGTTGATAGCACATTTTATGCAGGAGGTTCAGGAGGGTGAACTACATATTTGTAAAAATTTAAACCCAATAAAAGATGGGATAAAATAATGGAGCCATATAAGAGTCTGGCATATCATTAAATGAAATGTTTATATATATATATATATATATATATATATATATATATATATATATATATATATATATATAGTGGACGCGGCCCGGACACAGACAGGCACACATGTTGTAATCCACCACCACACGTTTATTTACACAAATATTTACAAGTTGAAGTGCACACACGAACCCCAACACAGTCCTGGCCACACAATGCCTTCTCTTCGGGCTGCCTCCACTCTCTCTTCTCCTGCTTTGTCCTGCTTCCACCCGACTCCAGTCTCGAATGAAGGGAGACGGCCCCTTTTATATCATCCCGGACAAGTTCCAGGTGTGTCCTGGCATTCCTCCCTGGACACGCCCCAGCGTGGCAGAAATGCCGGCTGTTCTCCCGGAAGCTCTCCGGGTGTCCCTCTTCTTCTTCCCCCCAGCACTTCCTGGTGTGGCGGAAGTGCTGAGGCCCAGGGTCCCCAAGGCATTGGGGCGCCCCCTGGTCGTGACCACGGGTCCCTACAGGGTTGGGCTTCCCAAAGCAACCAGGAAGGCAACCCCCACGTGATCCAGGGTGGGCATTGACCCTCTTCCGGTCCCTCACGGCGTCCCGGCCGGGTTGTTGCCCCTGGCATCCCTGACATATATATATATATATATATATATATATATATATACATATACTATATATACATACATATACTATATATATATACACTCAGCAAAAAAAGAAAGAAAAAGAAACGTCCTCTGACTTTCAACTGTTTTTACTTTCAGTAAACTTAATGTGTAAATATTTGTATGAACAGTAAAAGAGTCAACACCATAAGACATAAACTAAAAATGTTTCACAATGTGTCCCTGAATGAAGGGAGGCTCAAAATCAAAAGTACCAGCTGCTTGAAGTACTGCAGTGCATCTCCTCCTCATGGACTGGACCATATTTGTCAGTTCTTGCTGTGAGATGTTACCCCACTCTTCCGCCAAGGCACCTGCAAGTTCCTGGACATTTCTGGGGAATGGCCTAGCCCTCACCCTGCGATCCAACAGGTCCCAGACGTGCTCAATGGGATTGAGATCCGGCTCTTCCACTGCGAGGATGATCGGCTGTCCTTCCTGTCTCCCTGTAGCGCTGTCTTAGGCGTCTCACAGTGCGGACATGGCAATTTATTGCCCTAGCCACATCAGCAGTCCTCATGCCTCCCTGCAGCATGCCTAATGCACGTTCACGCAGATGAGCAGGGACCCTGGGCATCTTTCTTTGGGTGTTTTTCACAGTCGGTAGACAAGTCTCTTTAGTGTCCTGCGTTTTTAGAACTGTGACCTTAAATGCGTACTTTCTGTAAGCTGTTAAGGTCTTAACGACCATTCCACAGGTGCATGTTAATTAATTGATTAGGGTTAATTGAACATGCATGGAAAACATTGTTTAAACCCTTTACAATGAAGATCTGTAAAGTTATTTGGATTTTTAAAACATTATTGTTGAAATACACAGTCCTGAAAAGGGACGCTTTTTGCTGAGTATATATATATATATATATATATATATATATATAGTGATAGACAGCAGGTGACCTTGCCCGGTCGGGACGCCCTTTTGAGGAGAGGACCTGGCGAGTGGACATATCAACAACAGTACCTCCCCTGGGACACAAGAGGGCAGCCCCCTAGTTTGTATCAGGGACACGGGTTTGGGGCTGAGAGGCCCAATCCTGCTGGGGCCAGTGGCCACCGCCAGGGGGTGCCTGGACAGTTCTGGACCATGGACCTGCAGTGTTTCCGCCACACGTCGGAAGTGTTGGCGGAAATTGATCGAGGAACACGTGTAGCACTTCCGGGAAGAGTAAGAGGGAGCTTGCGAGTGAAGAGTGGAGGTAGCAGATGAAAGGACTGAGTTTATTGGGGTTTGTGCATTGTGTTGTGCCAAAAAGAAATAAACGTGTGTGTTCTGGATATTGTTGGTCTGTGTGTCTGTCTGTAGCCGGGCTGATTTTCTACAATATATATATGAAGAGAGAGAGAGTCAATGTAACTTTTTTTATGTAAAAAAATAAAACGAATCAATTTTCTAGGTAAAGCAACACATCGAATTAAAAGTGTCAACTGAATCCAGTTAGTAAATTCTTTAATTGTACTGTTATACAAGAGTTAAAAATAAACGTCTTCATGTTTCTCACATGACCACAAAGAGGTTTAGGACCACATAATGTCTGAAATGCGCAGAGCTATCAGAGGCCTACAACTGATCCAGTAGAACACCTTTGGGATGTTGGAGAATGGACATCATGAATCTGCAGACATTGTGTGATGCATTTGTGTCAACATGGACCAGAATCTCAAAAGAATGTGTTCAACATCCTTCTAGGATTCCATGCCATGAAGACCTGAGGCTGTTCTGAGAGCAAACGAGGCCTTACTCAGTATTAGTGTAGTGGTCTGAAGAATTTACTCAATGAGTTTATGTGTCATCAAAGCACCATGATGCCCACTTTCATTTGGCACCTGGCTGGGGTGCCATACACTCATCATGTCTTTCAACTGTACGCTTTGGATGAGTGCAGGCCACTCAAAGACCTGGCTGTTCGCTCATTGTTCAATTTGCAGCATAGCACCGATCCAGATGGTTCTTATTACACCACAAAAGAATGACATTGCGCTTCCTTTTTTCTTTTATTTAATCTCATGTGTCATTAACCTCCACCCTGCAGTGTGTATTATCAATCAGTTCTCGGCGCGGCACCTGATAAAGCTGTCGTATGATTCTGGTTTTCTTCCTGTAGTTCCAATTACAATGACCTCCGGTCTCTGGCTGTCATTTGTCAGCTTTCACAGAAGGCAAGAGGAAGTTTTTGTACTCGAGGACTGGAGAATTCAAATCGTCCATCTGTACTGTTCCATGCACATCTCTTCTGGACAGGATCTTAGGGAGTAGCAGCAGGCCCACCCTGAATGGGATGCCTATCCAACACTGAGAGCAGCCCCTCAATTTTGGGCTTATTCTGAGTTACCGTAGGAGGAATCTCTGATTTTTGATTTAAAAGAAATTGTTAGAAAGTTGGGGCCTTGAAGGTGTGAGAAGTGCTCTGCTATGGTGCTTCTTCATCTTAAGTCAGTTAGGCTTCTGCTGTCACAAATGGACCAGTTTCTAATCACCAGTTCGTTGCTGTCATGTGGTCTCACCTGTCGCCTACTAATTGACCAGCCCTTATGTCATTTGCCCAATTACTGCTTTCTTCCTGCACACTTTTCTAGGCAGCAGTAAGTCTCGTAAATACCATATGATACAACCAGAATAAATACTGGCCCTAAGAACCCACCATGTCTCCAAAGCCTACATCTACTGGATCCAATACCTGTGTAACAACATCATGAGCTTCTTGTGATTCCCTGATAGCATCTCACCCATTACTTGAAGTAGGCCAGTACACACCAGTATATAGTACTGGCACTTCTTACATTGTCTACATAGGGCACTGACACCTTTTGTTAACGTCCTGCTATGATCATTGAAGGTTAATGCTCTTTAATTGAATGTCAGTGCATCACGACGACCCAAGTTTCACACGGTCTAGACTACCAGCATCTTTTCTAAGCATACCATACCAAAGCCAAGGACATAAACAGAGTACCATCCGTAAATTGGATCCAATTCAAGCACCGGTTTTGCCTCCATTGGCATTCATCAGGAATGGATGCTCTCACATTTGCTTTGCTTTTTAACTGTGTATGGATATGGACAAGGCAGACATCCAGACACCACACCTGTGGACACTACCCTACATTGACATTGCCCTATTTACCAAAGAAACGCAATGTGAACTCGAGTCCTACATGCAATAGTGGAAAATGCTACAGGAAGAAAATGGCCTGTGTCCCAGCATCAGGAAGACAACATGCCTAGAATGTGGGACACAAATGGATTAAACTTTTCACATCGGTGGCCTAACTCTTAACATTGCCGCCAAATTCAAGTACCTGGGCTCGCTCCCTTGTCTGCTCTGATGATGACTCCTTTCCCAATGCCAGAACACAAGTCAACACTGTGTGGCTGAACTGGTGCCAAGTCACAGGAGTGCTCTATGACTGGGAGTGCCGATCTACTTGAAAGCAAAAAATCTGCAAAGCTGTCATCTGCCCAGTATGGAATAAAATGGTGAACTTGTATAGGTCCTGCAACCTCAAAGCACGAACAAGCCCTCCACGCCATGGAGATTAAAATGCTCAGCTGGTTGGCATCCTGAACAACAGTGTGTGAAGTGGTGCCCATCATTGAGAAGATTCATGAAGCACATCTTTGATGGTATGGGCACATGGATTTCAGCAATGACCAGACAGTCGCAAAGATGACCCTTCATCCTAGCCCATGGGGAAAATGGCCACAAGGGCGGCCAAAGAAACAATGAATAGACCACCTGAAAGAGGATATGCAGCAAACAGATGCTGTCCATGAAGATGCTCTCAAACTGGCGTGCCGAAAAGTAGACCCAGTGCAAATGTGGTATAGGCACTAGGGTAAAGAAAGAATAAGCCTTGTTAGTGGATACTTCTTGCTTCCTAATTAAAGCATCTCTGAGCAACAATCAGGGCTTGAACAGTGGCACAGGGGTATGGCTGATATCTCACACACTTGGGTTTAGTTTCCTGCTGAGATTTATATATTTTTTATATTACAGGCTCAGAGACATCCCCCTTCATGTTGGCACACACAGGTTTAAGAGCTTGGGTTCAAATTCAAAACTCTTTTGCCGCCTACTGATCAGTCCATAAAATAATTTGTAGATGGAGACTGGAAAATAAGGGAAAAAAAACAAATCTCTTCCTCAGCTTCACACAACTTTGGATTCTAAGTATCCATTACAAGAGGGCAAGGGAAGGTGTAGTAGAGCAACAATCAAAATAAACATTTCACAGTTCTCAGGAAAAACTTCTCAGTTTGAAATACTTTCCTGTATATCGCTGTTTTCATCTCGCAGGTATTTATTGTTTTCAGCCATTTGATTCACCTGATAAAACTGTTGACACTGGAAAATGCATAGTGTGATTAACACATAGGACTGGGTGTACGCATACCTGCAGTGAGCCCATCCAGCCATTATCAGACTTGCCTGATTCCATTCAGGCTTTGTCCTGACAGCACTGGCATGACTGGCTGGCTCCAGTCCATCACAGGATGCGCACGTGCACACAGTGCAACTTTACAGCCGCAAATGAACACAAAATGTGCGGGCAAATTGGAGTAAAAAACACTCATGGATTAATCAGGACCAAAGCAAAAAAAAAATCTCATTTTGAGAGCAGAATCCCAAACCATAGACTGATAGGAGGATGGAGAAGGCACGATATAAAAGACAGAGGGATAGATTGATGAGGCCCAATTTGACAAATGTATAGACAGTGCGAAATAAATAGACCTTGACACCAAAAGTGGTTTGGTGTAGCCACTCGTATACTTGATTCAGGCTGCAAAATGAAGGTTTTGGTAGGACAGAAGTGTACAGATTGAGTGTACAACAGAACTGATTGCAAACAGGTGGTTGGGTTTCTTGTATGGCTGGTTGGCGGAAGTGATGTCATCTGGAGCAGGAATCAGCAGAGACGTTCTTGGGCCCATAACTGGAAATGATGTTCTTGGTGTCGGAACCGGAAGTGACATCATCAGGGCGGGTCCAGGAAGTGACGTCATTGGAATCAGGCAGAGTTTCCCCTGTCTGGTCAGCAGAGATAAAAGAGAAAAGTTTACTGCACTCCGCCACCCCCTGGCCTGGTGTGGAATTGCCTTCTTTTGGTCCTTTTAGCTGCCTCCCATGCGCACATGTGTGACAACAGATATGAAGTATTTATAGAAAGAACATTATATGTTTGATAGATAGATAGATAAATGAAAGGCCCTATATAATAGATAGATCAGAAAGGCACTACATGGATAGTTAGATAGATAGATAGATATGAAATGTGCTATTTAATAGAGCAGCTTATAAACAGCACTATATAAAAGATAGAAAGATGGATATGAAAAGAGCTATATACGATTGAGGCTCAATAATCAATAAATCAATAATTTATTGATAGATATGAAACGAGCTAAATGAAATAGAATAGATTAGGTAAACTTTATTAATCCAATGGAGAAACTCAGATAGAGGTTCAATAATAGATAAATAGATAGGAAAACAGCTAAATAAGATTGAGGCTCAATAATTTATTGAAAGATATGAAAAGCGCTAAATAAGATAGATAGAGGCTCAATAATAGATAGATAAATATGAAAAGATGTACATACTTGAAGCTCAATAAGTAACTGGGAGATATGAAATGAGCTATATAAGATAGATGAAGGCTATAAAATATAGATAAGATAAGAGTGAGGCTCAGGACATGTCTCTTTTTAATATTCCTGATCACAAAGGGATGGGGCCTTCTCTGGGCTCCACAGGCGGGGTCACATGCCTTTGCTGAGGTTCTTCCGAGAGCCGTGACAGCGCCTCCTCTCGGTCCAGGCTGGTATTGTTTACCTTGATTGAGCCCTGAAGGTGATCCCCAGACGCACATACATAGATAAGTGAAGGGCAGCGTGCTCCTTGCATGGCGTTTACATGTTCCTGCTGTTCTCTCATGGGTTTACTTCCACAGTCCAAAGACATTCAGGTTAGGTGGACTGGCGATGCTAAACTGACCCTTGTGCAATCATGTCTGTTTAGTAATTATGTGATAGACCCCCCGCTCTGTCCAGGTGCTTGCTTGCTGGAGTAGGCTTCAGCTTTCCTGTGACCCTACTCAGGACATGGTTTGGAAAATGGATGAATGGATTGAATGAAAGGTACTATGTTAGATTGAAAGACACACAGATAGGTTGATGTTCATAATGTTGGGCACTTTCCCTGTTTATGGAAGCTTCCTAAACCTGTTCCTCACACACTTGTGATCTGAGGGAGCTCCTACCACTTAATTGATTTTACTTTAAGTTTTTTTGTGCTGTGTGTTTCCAGTGAGGAGAGCCTGGAACTCAGATCTTGAAGGTTTTTTTTAAACTGTGGTGTCTGTTTTTTGAGCCTTAAAAGCAAATGCAGGATCCCAGATTATTCTTCCATTGCTTATTTGTTAATTACATAGCCATCAAGGGGAAAACCACCTAATTGTTCTAATTGCTGGTTTGTATTGGGCTCCGGCACATTGTGTCCAGCGAGTCTCATTT
>NC_053168.1:19512500-19592500 GCF_016835505.1 Polypterus senegalus
AGTTCCTGCGTGCTGAATGCAGTGTTAACCAGGAAGTCTCGTCTCGCTCATTCAGCATCAACGTGTTTCGCTGTGTATAGAGTTGTGCTCTTTTGTGTTTATCTTTGTGCATAGTCAAGCCCTTCATTATGGCTCCAAAATGATCTGCTACTGCTTCAGGGGCCGTGCCCAAGCGCAAGAAGAAGATGTTAATGATTGCCGAAAAGGTAAACGTTTTAGATTTGTTGAAGGCTACGATTCTTTTTATTTAAAAAGTAGGAAAGGAATATAAGATCAACGGCCGCAGTGTCCTTTTAACCAGGGTGCAAAACAAGTTGTAAGTGGATGTAATAAGGCGGTACAGTAGTCTGGATGGAATCTGCTTTAGGGATTTGGATTGAAGACTGCCAGAAGAAGAACAACGGCAGTGCTACACAATCACGTGAAGTGGCTCCTTTAAGGGCTGTAACGCTCTCCTTTGTTGTGCAGTAAAATAAAACTCATTGTTATCGGACAAGTCATCGTGTCATTGTTGGTGAGTAACCATAATTAATTTTCTACTTACAGTACTTAGTACATGTACGTGCGTTTAGTGTCACTGTACACACATTTACTGTATACTATTTTTCTTGTATTGTACGTATTTATTGCTGGTGGCATGTCTATCGTAATGGCTGTAACTTATGTGATATCGGAGACACTCGATATCTTTAAAATAATATTTAGGTTTTACTGTATATAAACAGTGTGTTTATATACATAATTTCAATGAATCTTACCTAATATCTAAGAGAATACAAAGGGATTATGCTGTATAACTCTGGGGAATATTTATAAACAGTGTGGGAGAATTTATAAGGACTTAAAATATATAAAATAACCATAGAAACATATGGTTTCTACTTCGCGGATTTTCACCTATCGCTTGGGGGTCTGGAACGCAACCTCCACAATCAAGAAGGGATTACTGTATTCCACTTCTTTCGGTTAAAAAGCACTTGGTTTGCTGTCGCAGTATGTTTTGGCTCATTTTTTTTTTTTTTTTATTATGAATTTCTTCAACCCTTATGTGTTTTTGTTTCTTTTACCCTTTTGGTTATTGTTTGTCTTATATGTTGGGTTTTATTGTACAGCACTTTGGTCAGCCCTGATGTTGTTTTTAAAGTGCTTTATAAATAAAATGAATAAATAAATTGTCCATCTGTACTGTGAAGCATCGTCCTAACAGTTTTGCAGCAATTGACTGCATCTGATCAGACAGTATAGCTCCCTGCACACTTCAGAAATCATCCTGCCACTTCTGCCAGCAGTCATATCATCAATAAACACCAGTGACCCACTTCTATTGGCAGCTATGCATGATCAGTCCATGACACGGCCTCCGCCATGTATCACAGGTGATGTGGTATTCACTGGACCATGAGCCCTTTCTTCTCTTTCCAGCATTCTGCTATATAGTGATCTCGGTTTGCTTTGTCCAAAGATCATTATTCAAGAACTGGACAGGCCAAATTGTTTCCTGGTAAAGTCTAATCTGTCCTTCCTATGCTTGAGCCTTACTAGTGGTCTGCACCTTGTGGTAATCCCTCTGTTTTTGCTTTCATGAAGTCTTCTCTTGATTGTAGGCTTTGACAATGATAGGCCTAATACACACCGAGTGCCCTTGGTTTGGCTAAATGAAGTTTAAGGGATCTTCTTGACCAAGGACACAATTATGTGATCATCCAGCACAGTTGCCTTCTGTGGTTTTCCAGACTTTCTGGTTTTCCTGAACTCACCAGTGTGTCCCTGTTTAGACCTCATATTCGAATCTACTCCAGACCTTCTACTTGCTTAATAAATAATGAAATAACGAGGGATCTGCTCACACCTGGCTATGGAACAGCTTGTCAGTCTAATGTCCAAATACTTCTGAGCCCCTGAAAATGTTTTTTTTTTTATTTTTATGTAGATATATGGCTGTCATTCCTAAATGGCTCATGCAATATTTTTGGTAAGCCCCTTAAATTAGAATTGTAATTCTACACTGCTATCACGTAATGATTGCTTTATTTGAAATTCTTTGTGGTGGTGCACAGAGCCAAAATTATGAAAACTGTGTCTCTGTCCAAATACTTATGGACCCGAGTGTAGACGGGGTGTCAGAAGGTGGATATTGTGCAGCCTTGTCTGTGCTTTACTGCTGCTGTTAGGCTGATTTGTTGATTCTGTGTTTTGAGTCCTGAAATCTGCATCTTCTGTGGCTCTTCATTATCAGCTGTCTTAATGTCACTCTTCTTGATGGGGTGTGACACATTGTTTACTTCAAATGCATATTTTGCAATTCGTATTTAAATGAATAGAACTGCCAGTTCTTTCAACCTTAACTCCTACACTGTCATTGTAACGCTGAACAACAGAGAAGCACACACAGCACCTATGACAAAGTATTGTTCACGTTTATCACCCTACCATCGATGTCTTCAAATACCAATGTGTGATCTGAGGCGACAGGCGGGGTTTTCCCTTGCATCAGGGTAGGTTTATTTTTAAAACGTGCAGGTTGCTTTCTGCATGTGTGACACTCACTTATACTGTATGTCTAATCAGGTTCTTTTAGGAGACTCTTCAACTGCAGACAGTTCATCACTCTCTGTCAGATCAGATTAACAAGAGCACCGTTGCTCTTTGAAGTTCATCTGAAGTTTGACCTCCTCTCGTTTTACAAGCATACAGTACATACAGTGTAGAAGTGGAACATCTGTGGTGATCTAAAAGTTGTGGCACTGCAGCCCTGAATACATGAAATACTGCGAATGTGACAATCGTGTTAAAGGGTCTCATCACATTTAAAAGACCTGACCGCTCCATAAGCAGGTTTAGAAAAGTGTGCCACACAAACCACTTGTCCACCCAACAAAGAAATTTTTCCCTCCCCTGCTCTTCATATAAAATTTGTGCTGATGGAAAATTTTGTGAAACAGATGAACAAGAAAGATGAAGGATTTTAAAATTTGAGACCGATGTTTCCACGAAAAGCTGATGTCAAGATTAAGATACAAACAAAAGGCATTTCTGTTGGTCCTCAAATCAGACACGTCATCAATGCCACGCGATTTGAAGATCTGCTAGTGGTGCCAGAGGAATTTGAATTAAAGACGGTCAAGGATGTTGTTGAGAATGTTCCTGTCAGCTGCGGATTAGCAAACTCGTCCAGCTGGTTGATAACAAATTTCAAGCATATAAACCCATGAAGTGCAACGTGTCGGTGAAGATTGAACTTCTGCATTCACACTTGCAGTTCTTCTCTGCTGATCTTGCAGCAGTCATTGAAAAACTTACTTATCACCAGGACATCACAATGATGGAAAAGTGGCATTAGGGCAAGTGGAGTCCATCAGTGCTGGCCAACTGTTGTTGGACAATGAAACGAGAAGCTTCAGGCACCGAGTTCAAAGGAAAATCAACAGCAAAACATTTTCACTTGAATTGAGGTACTCAATTAAATCAGCATCATTAAGTGATTAAACACACTAAATTCAATAAAAGTTCAGTTCATGTTTCTTCAAATGATACGGCCAATCTGAAACTATATTTGTGTTTGGCTCGATTCTGTCATAAGCCCTGAAACATTTTCAGGAAGCAAAACCTTAGAAAACATTTGTATTTATTTTTTATCATTGGCTATTATGTCTACGTTTACTGATATTTTTACACTTAGAGCACCGTCAGGTTAAGTGACCCGCTCAGGGACACACCACGAGTCACAATCCGCCTTGGGGTCTGACTCCGCTACACCCTCTGATACTAGAATTGCTCGTCTTGCTTTGTTCCTCTGAGTTTTTTTTAATACAGCAAGCCTTGCCAGACTCTTAAGTGACAGTATGCTGGGTGGAATATGCTGGCGTTTAGAATTTTTTCAGGTCGTTCCTCTGGGTATGCCGGAGTATTCTCTGCTTCCAGCCAAGCAAAGTTAAACAGAGATTGTCATTTATCCGAGGCAGTAGGGGAACATTTCATCACTTCTGTGGCTACAAAAATCAAAAGTAGCCATTGCGCATGAATGCCTTTGCATGATTACTGTAAATTGGGCTTGCTAGCGTCAATTTATTTTGACTTGTCTTTTAAATATACAGTAGGCAGATGGATGGTTGGATTTTATATTCCCCGTGCTTTATCTTTTCATCGAATGAGGCACATGACCTGCATTGTATGGCACAACGGCCATGTGGCGCAATTCCCCAAGTGTGATCTGGCTCACAGGACCCTCATTGTTGAGTTGCTGAGTGGCTGGACCAGGCAAAGGCGATGCCCATATAACACCTGGCTGCAACAGATAGACAGTCATTTCCGGGGGTGGGGGACTGGACTCTGCCCAGGGGGGTGCCAAACAGCATCCCGAGCTGTTTCGTCGTTTGGTGGTGCAGCAATGTGTGCCTGCTCCCCGACCTGACCTTCATCTGGAGTAATATTTTGAAGCAGTGTTAGAATACACTGTGCTCCTACACCCTCTAAAGTCTTATTTGGACAATGTGGCACTTGTATTGCTATCATAATGGTGAGAAAAATGGCAATTGGCAAAGAAAGACAGATAGACAGACCATTATAAACCTTCAAAGTGTAGGGCTTTCCATTAGAGAAGGTGCAAAGAAAGCCAGGCCTACACCATTAAAAGGAACCTGACAGGAGCAGGTAAATTGTGAAGAGTGCCTCTAATTATGGCTTTGGCCTGGAGTGACGTGATTAGGACAATATCAAAATATTACCTTTACAAAATGACAGGAAGGGGGGAGTGTGTGAATCAAGCAAAAACGCAAAATCATCTGAACACAATCCAGAAAGACCCTACTCCGCTGACCGCACCGACACAGGCTCTCAATTTTGAACACCAGGTTATGTGGCGTCTCCTCTTTCATATTGCATGACGCCATCACAAAGCCGTCCCTTTGTCTTCTAATCCCCGGCTTCAGTTCCTCCCTGCCAATGTAGCTTTGCCAGCCTCGCCACCTCAGTTTAGAGGATCTGATTTTATAGAAATTGGAGGCGGAGTTTCCAGCCTCACTACCAGGTCTAGAAGAGGGTTGTTAAAGTGTCAGTACCACCTAGTCAGGGCGCCCACTAGTGATGGCTTCAAATCAAATTGCACTTTCAAAGCCGCTCCAGGGTTGCCTGCCTTTTTCTCTGCTTTGCCTTCCTTTTCGGGCAAGCCACTCCAAAGCAGACGGGCAGAACAAGGGGACACAGAGCTCAAGTTGTTTCTGCTGCCAGCTGACTCAGACAGTGTGGAAGTGCAACCAATTCAGGGTTCACCCAAGCTGAAAGACAATTCTTTACAGCTGAGTAAACAGGCCTTCATGCTATGTCTTTCATTACCTTCACATTCAGCTCAGTTTCAGCCGTTTGAAAACTAATTTGGTATTTCCAGTAGCTGGCAGGGTTTCTTAGTGGCGAGGCTTCTGTGTAAGGATCCTCCAGGGATGCGGGTTCAGATCGTTGCTGAGCTCACTGTGCAGTTCTGTGCAGGTCACTTAAAACACCTGTGCTGAAGAGAAGAATGTGTACGATTCATTCACACATATAACACATACAAAGATATTTGCGTATATATATACAGTGGTGTGAAAAACTATTTGCCCCCTTTCTGATTTCTTATTCTTCTGCATGTTTGTCACACAAAATGTTTCTGATCATCAAACACATTTAACCATTAGTCAAATATAACACAAGTAAACACAAAATGCAGTTTTAAATGATGGTTTTATTATTTAGGGAGAAACAAAATCCAAACCTACATGGCCCTGTGTGAAAAAGTAATTGCCCCCTGAACCTAATAACTGGTTGGGCCACCCTTAGCAGCAATAACTGCAATCAAGCGTTTGCGATAACTTGCAATGAGCCTTTTACAGCGCTCTGGAGGAATTTTGGCCCACTCATCTTTGCAGAATTGTTGTAATTCAGCTTTATTTGAGGGTTTTCTAGCATGAACCGCCTTTTTAAGGTCATGCCATAGCATCTCAATTGGATTCAGGTCAGGACTTTGACTAGGCCACTCCAAAGTCTTCATTTTGTTTTTCTTCAGCCATTCAGAGGTGGATTTGCTGGTGTGTTTTGGGTCATTGTCCTGTTGCAGCACCCAAGATCGCTTCAGCTTGAGTTGACGAACAGATGGCTGGACATTCTCCTTCAGGATTTTTTGGTAGACAGTAGAATTCATGGTTCCATCTATCACAGCAAGCCTTCCAGGTCCTGAAGCAGCAAAACAACCCCAGACCATCACACTACCACCACCATATTTTACTGTTGGTATGATGTTCTTTTCTGAAATGCTGTGTTCTTTTACGCCAGATGTAACGGACATTTGCCTTCCAAAAGTTCAACTTTTGTCTCATCAGTCCACAAGGTATTTTCCCAAAAGTCTTGGCAATCATTGAGATGTTTCTTAGCAAAATTGAGACGAGCCCTAATGTTCTTTTGCTTAACAGTGGTTTGCGCCTTGAAATCTGCCATGCAGGCCGTTTTTTCCCAGTCTCTTTCTTATGGTGGAGTCGTGAACACTGACCTTAATTGAGGCAAGTGAGGCCTGCAGTTCTTTAGACGTTGTCCTGGGGTCTTTTGTGACCTCTCGGATGAGTCGCCTCTGCGCTCTTGGGGTAATTTTGGTCGGCCGCCACTCCTGGGAAGGTTCACCACTGTTCCATGTTTTTGCCATTTGTGGATAATGGCTCTCACTGTGGTTCGCTGGAGTCCCAAAGCTTTAGAAATGGCTTTATAACCTTTACCAGACTGATAGATCTCAATTACTTCTGTTCTCATTTGTTCCTGAATTTCTTTGGATCTTGGCATGATGTCTAGCTTTTGAGGTGCTTTTGGTCTACTTCTCTGTGTCAGGCAGCTCCTATTTAAGTGATTTCTTGATTGAAACAGGTGTGGCAGTAATCAGGCCTGGGGGGCTACGGAAATTGAACTCAGGTGTGATACACCACAGTTAGGTTATTTTTTAACAAGGGGGCAATTACTTTTTCACTCAGGGCCATGTAGGTTTGGATTTTTTTTTCTCCCTATCATTTAAAAACTGCATTTTGTGTTTACTTGTGTTATATTTGACTAATGGTTAAATGTGTTTGATGATCAGAAACATTGTGTGTGACAAACATGCAAAAGAATAAGAAATCAGGAAGGGGGCAAATAGTTTTTCACACCACTGTATATATATATATATATATATATATATATATATATATATATATATATATATATATATATATATATATGTGTGTATACAGTATGTATATATGTATGTACCTAAATATACAATACAATATAATACAATTTATTTTTGTATAGCCCAAAATCACACAGAAAGTGCCGCAATGGGCTTTAACAGTCTCTGCTTTTTGACAGCCCCCCAGCCTTGACTCTCTAAGAAGACAAGGAAGAAACTCCCAAAAAAACCTTGTAGGGAAAAATGGAAGAAACCTTGGGAAAGGCTGGGCGTGCAGTGGGTGTCAAAAGAAGGAGTTAATACAATATGATACACAGAACAGAACAAATCCTTAATACAGCATAATAATAAAAATTTTAGAAGTACGGAGCAGAATTTAACAGCAGATGATATCACATAATAAGATTTGGATATTTTTAGAGTCCTGGAGACCTCACCAATCAAGCTGCCTCCCCATTTGGCCATTCCATGGCTGAAACGTTGCTCCACCAGCCAATCCGATGAAAGGACCCCTCTTTCCCATGATTCCTGTGATCCTCCATTAGGGATGACTTTACCACAGGCAGGCAAACAACTTGGCAGGTGGGCCGTGGCACCAATTGCCACATTTGGGTACCGAGAACAGAAACAGAATAGGTGAGGGTTAGTAACAGATTATAACAATCATGTTACTTATGTTTTAGGGCTAATGACTAACAACAGAGATGCAGTCTGTACAGTTAATCAGCAGCTCTAGTCAGGGTGTGCTAAACTGAAGTAGTGAGTCTTCAGCCAGGATTTAAAAGCTGAGACCGAAGGGGCATCTCTTATAGTAGCAGGCAGACCAGTCCACAGTTTAGGGGCCCTGTAACTAAAAGCTCGACCTCCCACTGTTATTTTATTAATCCTTGGAATCCTAAGCAGACCGGCATCTTGAGATCTTAATGTGCGCTCAGGTTTGTAAGTCATGATAAGTTCAGACAAGTAAGTCAGACCTTGGCCATTTAATGCTTTATATGTTAAAAGAAGGATTTTGAAATCTGCCCTAAACTTAACCGGGAGCCAGTGTAAGGATTTAAGAACTGGAGTTATGTGTTCGTATTTTCTTGTTCTTGTAATAATTCTTGCAACCACATTTTGGATTAACTGGAGGCTGAATAAAGAACAGTTTGAATAGCCAGTGAACACCGCATTGCAGCAGTCAATCCTACTAGAAATAAATGCATAAATTAATTTCTCAGAATCCTGTTTATTTAGAAAGCGCCTTAACTTCCTAACATGTTTAAGATGGAAGAAACATGATTTGGACAACTTTGTAATATGTGCTTTAAATGACATGCTAGAATCAAAGAGAACTCCTAGATTGCGGGCTGATTCAGTAAAATTAATTGGGATTCCAACTGAGTTAAATGATGACAGAATATTGCTGTGATCAGCGTCATTCCCTCCAACAATTAACATTATCGAACTTTAATGTGATGTTGTTAGATTTTCAGATTCTTATTCCGTTTTTAAATTATAAACTAAAAAATACCAAGTGATTTAATCACATCCAGGGCTGGAAATAAAAGACAAAGAGTAAGACAGCTGCTGTACAGGCTTTTAAATGTTCGAAGTGGCACAGCAGCAGCAGCAGGGCAGCAGCTGATCGAGCAAAGAGGAGGTAAAAAAAAAAACAGTATTTGTTTCCCATTGTATCACTGTCTAAGAGGGGGTTCTGGAGGAGCGACCGCGTCTCCTTGTGGTGTGTTCAGCCCTCCTCTTCACAACGCAAGTGGCACAGACGCGAAGTGGCTGGTAAATGAAGCGAGCAGGGTGGGGTAGATCCCCTAGTGTGTGTATATATATATATATATATATATATATATATATATATATATATATATATACACACACACTCACCCGCCAGTACCAGGTTGGCTCCCCTTTTGCCTTCAGAGCAGCTGTAATTCTTCATGGCGTAGGTTCAACAAGGTGCTGGAAACATTCCTCAGGGATTGGGGTCCATAATGACATGATGGCATCAACCAGTTGCTGCAGATTTGTTGGCTGTACATCCATGATGTGAATCTCCTGTTCACACCACCACATCCTAAAGGTGCTCTATTGGATTCAGATTTGGGGACTTTGAAAGCCATTTGAGTGCAGCGAACTCATTGTCATGTTCAATAAAATAGTTTGAGATGATTTGAGCTTTGTGACATGGCATGTCATCCTGCTGGAAGAAGCCATCAGAAGATGAGTACACTGCAGTCATAAAGGGAGGGATTTGGTCAGCAACAATACTCGGATAGGCTATGGCATTTAAACGATGCTCAGTTGGTTCTAAAGTGCCCAAAGTGTGCCAAGAAAATATCCCCCACACCATTACACCACCAGACGCCTGAAGCATTGGCACAAGGCAAGATGGATGCCTGATTTCATGCTGTTGACTGCAAATTCTGACCTTATCATCTGAATGTCACAGCAGAAATCTAGACTCGTCAGACTAGGCAGTGTTTTTCCAGTCTTCTATTGTCCAATATTTTTGAGCCAATGCAAACTGTAGCCTCAGTTGCCTATTTTTAGTTGACAAGAGTATTGTCACTTGCTGTGGTCTCCTGCTGTAGCCCACCTGATTTAAGGTTTGACGTGTTGTGCGTTCAGAGATGCTGTTCTGCATACTTTAGTTGTAACAAGTGCTCATTTGAGTTCCTGTTACCTTTCTTTCAGCTCACACCAGTCTGGCCATTCACCTTTGACCTCGGGCATCAGTTAGGTATTTTTGCCCAGAGAACTACTGCTCACTTTCCCTTTTTCGGACCATTCTCTGTAAACCCTAGAGATGGCTGTGCGTGAAAATCCCAGTAGATCAGCAGTTTCTGAAATAACCAGACCAGCCTGTCTGCCACAAACAACCAGGCCACGTTCAAAGTCACCTGACCAGGGATGACTCCTGCCTTGTGGTCAGTGCTGTCTGGATAAGCCCCAACCTTCTATTAACCGAAATATTATTAAGCAGCTAAGACAACATCATTTTTTAAATTCACTTTTTAAAATAAAAGACCCCAACAAACTATCATCTGGTAACTTTCAGGTGGATTCTTGACCCGTCATTATAGATCAAGTCTGCCTACTTTTGTTCATTATCACCTTACAGAAGGTCGGCTCTTGTCACTCCACATTTGCTCTTTCACTTGCACCCCCCCTTGAGAATATCGACTCACATTAACCTCTGAGGGGCTCTAGCTGGAGACCTGTCAGACCCCTGAACTACGGATTGCTAAGTGGGAAGACATGACTGAGGCAAATGAGGAATCCTGCAGGTCGCGAGACACTGGAGCAGACTGCCATGTCCTACGAGGAGAAATCTGGCCATCCCTTTCCGAGATCTGCTTGTTTCAGAATGTCTATTGGAATTCCAGGACAATCCACGAAGGTTTGGCACTGAGGCTTAGTGGCTCTTCATTAATATGTTTTAGTCGTTTTCAAAGTGTTTGCTTTCTTTTTGTAATGTTTGATGATACAATACTTGTGTTGGTTTGCAGCAAATTACTTGAGACGCTTTATTAACTCTGTGCAGCTAAAGAGCTAACTTGGGTTGGACGGTGTGTATAAAAATAATAATAATACATTTTATTTATAAAGAGTGTGGGTAGATGTGCTAGATAAAAGATTCTTAAGTTTAGCTAGGTGTCTGATTTTTTATTTTAATGTATTTTATTAATTGCTTACTTTGATGGACTCGCTATATTTTTTTAATTTATTGAGTCTTTTCACATAAACATTAATAGCATTCTCTTGTGAATTATTTCCAAACAAAGCAGACAAAGACCCACACCAAATGCCAGATCTCCCCTTAATTCAGGCCTGGGCCTCACCCTAGGTGGCCTCACCCCTACTCCAAAGGCAGGCTTTGGCCGGCACAGTCTCAGAAATAGGGCGGAAGTTGTTAAAAGTTCAAAAATAACCAGACTGTCTCAACAAATGTAGAAGAGGACAACTGTAAAACCTCAAATCCAAAACAAAAAATACTAAACAAAGTGTTGTGTGATCCAAGAAATTATTTATCAAAATAAAACACAAAATTGGAAAAACAGGACAAAAATTGGCAAGCAAAGCATAGAATCACAATCCACACGCTGGGAAACATGAGTCAAGAAGGGGGTCCAAACACGTGCAAAAAACTAAAGCAATAATGGAAAACTGACCACAATCAATCACAATGCTTAAGCTGCACAAAATTATATAAAAAAAATTTAAAAGATTAAGTAAACTTCCGCTGAGACAGAAACCCCCTGTTTGAAACATAACACACTCATTATCACTGACGTGTTTGCCTGTCTAGCAGTCTGTCCTCATGAAACAACTCGGCTCTCAACTGGCCGACTTCACTGATTTACTACACCTGTTCTTTAAGGAAATGTTCAGCTTTCACTGTTACACCTCAGATATGGTGTGGTGTGCAGGTTTTAAAAATTTCATAAACTGCTTTGTGTAATGTCCTGCCAAAGAGAAAATGATCAATACTGAAGAGAAATGGATCATTAAATTGAGAGAATAGAGAACTCAAGGTTCAAAATATACGAAACCTCCATAGCCGAACCTTTTCCCAGAACTACGAGGACTACTCAGAAAATCAATCTGAAATCTGGCATCTCGGTATCTATAAAAGTAAGCTAGGAAAGACGCTATGAAATAGACATAGACAGACAGATGTAAAAGCACCATGTGTCATAGACAGGTACAAATGATCTGTCTGTCTCTCTGTCTACAATGTAATGTCTTATCTATTATATAGTGCCTTTATCTATCTATCTATCTATCTATCATATAGTGCCTCTATCTATCTATCTATCTATCTATCTATCTATCTATCTATCTATCTATCTATCTATCTATCTATCTATCTATCTATCTATCTATCTATCTATCTATCTATCTATCTATCTATCTATCTATCAACCTTTCACAATCTATTTATTTATCTAATACATAGCACCTTTAATCTCCACATTACACAGTACACAGTTCTTTCATTTATCTATCAGTCATTTATTCCCTTTCATATCTGCAGTATATTTTATACTCCATTTCATTAGTCTCTTATATAGCTCCCTTCATGTCTATATGTGCATCTTATTGCCTCTTCTGCATCTATCTCTATTATTTAGAGACTTTCAGGTCTTTCTGTCTGTTTCTTTCTATCAGTCATTTATTGCCTTTCACATCTATTTATCTATTTATTATAAAGAGGTTTTCATATCAATGTTGTATACTGTATTTCATTAATAGCTTTTACTGTATAGCCCCTTTCATGTCAATATATCTGTCTTATAGCCTCTTTACATCTATCTGTATTATATAGTTTTTTCATATATGTCCATATATCATGCTACATTTCACATCTATCTCAAAGTCATTTATTGCCTTTTATATCTGTTTAAAGTGTCTTTCATGTCTATCCATATTTTATACTGCATTTAAAGGTCCATTGTATAGCTCCTTTCATATTAATTAATCTATTTTACAGCCCTTTTCATAGAGCTTTTTGTATCTATCTCTCTAGCTATCATTTATTGCATTTCACTTTTCTATTATGTATATATATACTGTATATACAGTACATATATAGATATATATATATATATATACATATATATATATATATAGATATATATATATATATAGAGGAGAGAGAGTACTAAATAACATAACAGATATAACATAGATAGATAGATAGAGGCACTATATAACAGACAGATAGATAGATAAAGGTACTATATCAGATAGATAGCAGAGAAAAGGCCAGGTAGTACAGTCAGTTTCATTCTCCACTTCAGCTACTGTCCGATGACAAAACAGATCAGCAGTTCAGGTTAAGCTTGTTACACAACTTGTGATGGAAGGGGATGTCAAACTCGGATGTTGATCTTGTCGACTGAGGTTGCCAGATTACACAACGACAAATGACATGATTCAGTGATGACTTTTCGAATTTCCAGAGTATTGCGAGCTCATAGCTTGCCGAAGGCCAATTGACGCCGTGCCAAGTGGTGACGCTGTCTTCACAAATGCTTTCCAGGTATGGCGAGCTCAGCCCTTGTTTTTCCTGTACCAAGCCGGATCCTGTCTTTGGTTTGCATGATCCAACACACCTGCGTTCTTTATTCCTCTTGGCTGCCTTCTATGCATTGTACTTCCTGGTGAGCGCTCACTGGCTGTCTGCCTTCTCGTACACACAAGCCATCCAAACGACATTTAAGACAAAGTCGGACCTGCTAGGGGCGAGTCACAAACTAGCATGGCTGAGTCAATGGCAGAGTTGAAATGTATGGCTATTAAGTTGCCATGATGTGGATGAACTCCACAGCAGAGTTTAACTCTCCACTGGGAAGTTCTTCAGCTTGAGAAACATGAACTACCATTTGCCGAATTCCCTCATTAACCAACAACTAGCAACAGGGTATCTATCAATGTCATTTTTGGATCATCTGAGTTACAGTCACCTGTCTGGTCTGTCTATGAAGGCCATTTCAGCTGCCATAAGTATGTTTGACCTCAGTTATTAACTACAGAGTATTGTAAAATGGGGGGTGGTCCTAAGTGTTAATTGCAGAAAGCAGACAGACGTGGGACTCTGTTGGCTCTCCGTACAAACCCTTCCTGTGTTCCCTTTAGCTTGGGCCCCCTTAAGCCCAGCCATATTGGCCAGCAGTAGCCTTTTTATCATGTCACTGATGTTATGCGATACACACTTAACTGTCTTTATTTCAATTTCTAGATCTAATAAATAATCGCTGCTTGTGTCGAGGGGACCAAACTGCACATCAACAGGAAATGTACACGATCAAGTGAGATGTCACAGATGGTGTCTCTGAAAAATTCCCCTCCTGCATTTATCTTTATAAGGAGGTTCCTAGTGGAGCTGAAGGGAGTTTTAGGGCTGCTCTCTAACAATACCTTTCCAGGGAATACATTTTTATGACTTTTAAAGGTCGCTAGTGAACAATCCGTCACATAAATGTCAAGGATTTACAAGAGGGGCAAAACTTATTTTTGGATTTGTGCACTGTGCCTTTTCATCCAGTCTTCATCTTCACCTGGAATAAGCATTAAAGGAACTGAATCGACGAGTAGCGACTCCTTATTTACTGTGATACCAGTTTTTATATACCAGTAGTTGTAAAATGGGGGGCTCCTATAAGGGGCTATTGAGTCAAGAGGTAGAGCTGAGTGAAACCTCCAAACTACTGATCTGGTTATTTAAGTAGCAGAGGGGCTTCTTAATCAGTTTCAGCTGCTTTGGTGCACTAGAGGGGTAACAATGAGACGACCCCCAAAACAGGAATGGGTGGTTTAACAGGTGGTGGCCATTGACATTTTTCCCTCCTCATCTGTTTTTTCACTTGTTTTGCATTTGGCTACGGTCAGTGTCACTACTGGTAGCATGAGGCAATACCTGGACCCTACAGAGGTGGCACAGGTAGTCCAACTCCAGGATGGCAGGCACATCACTACGTGCCATTACCAGAAGGTTTGCTGTGTCTCCCTGCACAGTCTCATGGGCATGGAGGAGATTCCAGGAGTCAGGCAGTTACTCTAGGAGAGCTGGACAGGGCCATAGAAGGTCCTTAATCCATCAACAGGACCCACCGGTGTCTGCTCCTTTGGGCAAGGAGGAACAGGATGAGCACTGCCTGAGCCCTAAAAAATGACCTCCAGCAGGCAGGCCACTGATGTAAGTGTCTCTGACCAAACAATCAGAAACAGACTTCATGAGGGTGGCCTGTGGGCCCGACATCTTCTAGTGGGCCCTGTGCTCACTGCCTGACACTGTGGAGCTCGATTGGCATTTGCCATAGAATAGCAGAATTGGCAGATCCATCTCTGGCACCCTGTGCTTTTCACAGATGAGAGCAGGTTCACCCTGAGCACATGTGACAGATGTGAAAGGGTCTGGAGAAGCCGTGGAGAATGTTATGCTGCCTGTAACATCGTTCAGCATGACCGGTTTGGTGGTGGGTCAGTGATGGTCTGTGGAGGCATATCCATGGAGGGACGCACAGACCTCTACAGGCTTGACAACGGCACCTTGACTACCATTAGGTATCGGGATAAAATCCTTGGACCCATTGTTAGACCCTATGCTGGTACAGTGGGTCCTGGGTTCCTCCTGATGCACAACAATGCCCGGCCTCATGTGACGAGAGTATGCAGGCAGTTCCTGGAGGATGAAGGAATTGATACGATTTATTGGCCCCCACGCTCGCCTGACCTCAATCCAATAGAACACCTTTGAGACATTATGTTTGGGTCCATCCGACGCCACCAGTTGCACCTCAGACTGTCCAGGAGCTCAGTGATGCCCTGGTCCAGATCTGGGAGGAGATCCCCCAGGACACCGTTTGCCGTCTCAGTACGCGCATGCCCCAATGTTGTCAGGCATGCATACAAGTACATGGAGGCCATACAAACTACTGAGTATGACTGGTAGTTGCTGCAATGAAATTTCGGCAAAATGGACTAGCCTGCCTGCTGCATCATTTTTTCACTTTGATTTTCGGGGTGTCTTTGAATTCAGCCCTCTGCAGGTTCATTTCCATCAAACAATGTGCCATCCTTTCGTTCCTAACACATTACCATATCAGTCCTTACCAGTAGAGATAGCCAGCAGGATTTTTTTCCCATTGAGATCTGATGGATGTATGTATATATATGTGTGTGTGTGTGTATATATATATATATATATATATATATATATATATATATATATATATATATATATATATATATATATATATATAAAGCAAAAACAACGATAAAGGTTTGGGGATCCACCTTGTATATTTTGGAATTGCTGTAAGGAAACAAGGATGTTTAATACTGAGTCACAGAACAGGATTGAATGCAGAGCAGAGGAGGTGGGCTTTTTGTCCACACTGTAGCTCTATTTGCAGGGGATAAAAATGGCGAGGTAGTGTGAATGAAGAGCAAAAATGGAGATTAATGTGTTAAAGTCTGTGTTTTTAGTGTGACTTCAAGTCAAGAATGTGTTAAAGTTTAAATCTTAGTCAAAAAAGTTTGTAAAGATATGTTTGCTAGGAAAAGCCATCTAAGGAATAGTTGTGTTGTGCTTGCTGGGGTCACAAGGCCTGGTCACTCCAAAGTGGTCTGTAGCTAGAAAGCAGAATGAAAATAATGATTCTGGTGTGAGCAGGAGAGGTGTCACCTGTCCTCTCAGAAATGAGTCACAACTGGACATGAACAACTGTGTCACTGTCACATTGCAGCAGGATTCCACTGATTTCTTTCCCTTTTCTCTTCACAGCACTTGGGCAAATCATGCTGTACGTCGATGGGATGAATGGAGTTATAAGTCACAACGAAACCATTCAGTGGCTCTACACACTTATAGGCTCAAAGGTAAGGAAAGTACAAGACCACCCTGCATGTTGTGTGCTTTTCATATTCCTTTCTGGAGGTATGACAAAAGACCCCATGACCCTAAAGTTACATTGGGCAGGTTCAAATCATAAATGGCCAAAGTGTGTGTCAGTGCGAAGGCCCCTGGTCTTTTTATTTGATCAAAGGGTGGCGAACTAACTAAGAAGGTGGTCAACTTTAGAAACAAAGTCGAACGTGCTGGAATGGCGGATACTCATTTCACGTCAGTCTGGACAGAATTCTGCCTTGGGCTGATGAAAATCAATGTAAAAAAATGCAAAGTGTTATTTGATTTGATTGCTCAATAAGGGGTCTAACACTTCAAAATACGTCTTATGTGAAAGACTTAGGGGGATTATTGTGGACCAACTTGGATTAATTTGAGGCTCTGAAATCATTTAAAAGCCACCCAACTAAAATGATTTTATGCTGGAGAATGTGGCCCGTGTGGTCAGGGAGGGTTTACACCTATCAGGAAGGACCCCGTTATTGGCGGTACAAGCAGCTGAGTGTGACATTGGGTCAGAGTGACACATCTCGCCAAGCTTCTTCAGGGAATCAGTGGACGGCAGATTGAACTATAGCTGGAATCCCAGAATGTTTCACAGGGAAGGGGGTTGACATCATAATGAGGCCTGTAATAATTCTGGAAAATAACTGTGTTTGTGAGACGCCACCTGACCGCCAAATGGGCATCTGTTGCAGATGGCACCATTTTGTGGCTTTTTCTGATGAATGCTATAGGTGGGTGAAATGATGCTGCAGGACTAAGCAGGCTGGGTAAAGGTCCTGTTTAATTTCATCAAGAAGCAACAACACTCAAGCACTTCCATGTGCTTGTTATCTTGTTAACAAACAGTCCGTCCAATCAGACGGCTGGGAGGATGTAGCTGTGTCTCGGGGGGGTAGCACAGAAACCTGGTCAGCATCTAAATGTGAGAGGCGGTCTCCTCTTATATCAGGTGGACAGGAAGGGGTGGGGCTTCTTTTGTCTCGGTGCTCTCAAGGGTTGTTCTTTCGTCTCAGTGCCCCTCTCTTCCTAGGTGATTTTACTTATTTTAGGTAAACCTGGAAGATGAATGAAGTTCTTGCACTTTTTCACAAGCCTTGGATTTTCTTAAAACACCCAGTTAATTAATCAATTGCAAAAATAATCCACGAGCTAAATCGATTAGCAAAGTAGCTCTCTCTGACTGCCGTGCCAGCATGTTTTGTTCAATTTTGCACATCGCCTGTGCCTTAGCCCTTGCAAATGATATGCTATGCATTTGGCCACTGGTCCCATTTGTCACTTGGGTCTCCTCAATCGGTGGTTTTCAGACTTTTTTGACTTGTGGACCTTCAGAAGACAGTAACAGTCTTTGGAGACGTCTGCGGTGGAAAATCTAATAGATGTCGTAACTCTGCAAATGCATACTGTATGTGTTATGTCTGATTTAGAGTGGAGATTTTACCATCCAGATTTACTAACATTAGTTAGGAGAGTGGGGTCCATCTAGGAGTATCGAGCTTCTGTATTTACTAACATCAGACCGGGGAGCAGGATGGTGGGCTGGAGTGGTCTCCCTTGAATGTTTGGACGTCAACATTTGATCGTCTAGAAGGGTTTTGCTTTGACTGTAATTTTTACTTTTTCGTATAAGAAGTTTATGGAAAGTATTGTAATTGTCCAAAAATTCAGTTTTGAGATTTTGATGTTTTAAACCTCCCCGAGTCCAATAACGTCTGTGTGTGTGTGTGTGTGTGTGTGTGTGTCTGAGTGCATTTTCACGTAGGTCAACCACATTTTGCATACTAGTATTAAGTTCAAAACGTAGATATCAACTTTTGAGCTGTTTCCGCTAACCACAAGTGGTACTTTACCTTTTATTCATGCAGCTGCAGAGTCCGATTTATTCAACTTTCCTTTTGTAATAATTGCTCAATATATTAATAATTTAATTTGATTTGCTGTTGATGGTTCCTTAATGTACATAATATAAAAATAGAATCATTATCTTGCGGTTTACTCCTCAAATATCCATCCCCATATCTGAGTATACGAGAAAATCTAGGGGAGACTACTCCCGATTTATTTTGTTCAAAACGTTATTTGAAAAGTGTGTAAATTAGCTAAAAAATGAAATCACTTGGGAATTCATTGATTTTTGAGGACTGGCTCTTAACCTTGGACTAGCTTGTCATGTTTGCTCCACCACACCAACCTGACCAACTCTAAAAAGGACCAAACAATTAAAATAATTTGGCAACTCGTTTCATGATGTTTAGGTTAAGTACGTTAAGGCCGAGATATACTTGATGCTATGTGACGTGTACACTTGTAAACGCTGCTGCTACTCAAGCAGTGTATCGTCTGTATTTGCATGCATACTTTATGTAAATCTGGATGATTCCACCGGGTGGCAGTGCAAGAAATCATCGTGGTGAGAAAATAACATCCGGATTTGCTGTGTTGTAAGTTGAGGGATGAAAGATGTTGAAGATAAAAATTCTTAGCATTTTTATGCTGTTGTGAATGTTAAAGAAAAGATGGCAACAGCAATACAGAAGATTCTGTATAAGACCTATAAATGTATCACGTCATTACGATGGGGAATATGTGACGCTTATATAGCCTATGCGAGAAATGGATGAAAAAAAACAACTCGAATACTTTAACATGTCAGCATTTAAGTCTGATGATTTGCTTCACCACATTGAACCATTCATCAAACATCAAAGCACACACAGTGATCCTAATGGAGCTGCAATGGCGGCTTGCCATCACTCCACGTTATCTGTGTATACTTCTTTTCTCCGACATTATCTGCTTTGTATTAACATAACTGCCTCGAATTTGCATCCATTTCGTTTCACACGTTTCTACATCCACTTTCGAAGAGCTGGTGAACTGATGCCAGCTGTTCTGACAGCCATGTCGATCACCATGGAGATGTTGATAATAAACAACAATACTGACATCACGTAACAAAACTTGGACACACTGCGCCCCCCTCCCTAATTTTTGCTGGTACTGCAACTCGTGCATGCATTGCATTAATTTCCAACGACGTACTCAGAGGACGTGTCAAAAGAGCTCTGGGAACGCATGACACCCATGACGCATGTGCGGAAGTGTCCTGAGCGTCAGGCATAAACCCGGACCTTAAGGTTCTGATTTGTGTTTGTTTCATTCTCAAATTAACACGCTTTGTTTAAAATCATATCTTTTTCTGTCGCAGGTAACATTTACTCTGACTACTGGAGAAACACTTTTTTTTGTTTTTTTGTGTTTAATAATTATCTGCACCTTCACTTTTACAAATATACAGATATCAAAATTTATTGCACATCCTTAGTGTTCCATTTCTGGATATGAAAATAAATGTAACAACAGGAGCTGGGTCATCAATTCAAATAATCGTTCATATCCGAGTGTGGTTTCTTTAGCAATATCTATATATGCAGTATAAATATAGATATAGGTATATATTTAATCCAATGTCCGTCTGTCTGTATGTCTGTCCGCTTTTCACGAGAGAACTACTTAATGGATTTAGATTGGTTTTTTTTTCTATAATTTGCTTGAACATTCCAGTTGATTTTGCGAGTTCTCTCATCGCGTTAAGAATCATAGTTCGCTTGCGGAAGCAATATATTCACGCTAATCTGAGGTTGACGGGAGGAGGAAGCGTGACGGGCGAGGCCCTCCTCACTCGCGTACCAGCCTCTGTTCGAGTTGGTCTACAGTACCTTTCGCCACGTGTTGGAACATACCTTGTCTCCGCTTAGCTAGCAATACCTTTTGTTTATTGATTTTTAAAGTCTGTCCTGTTTCAGTACTATGTGGCTGGAGCCGCGGGGGACGGCTAGTATACATATAAAAATGCAGCGTCTGTCTGCTTTTCACGAGAGAACTACTTAACGAATATAGATCAGGTCTTTTTCTACACTTTGCTTGAACATTCCGGTTGATTTTGCGACTTCTGTCATCGTGCTAAGTATCAGAGTTCGTTTGCAGTACCAATTTATTTGCATGAATACGTGACAGACATTGCAAGCCGGGTGGAGGGGGGCGTGCCACCCTCCATTCAAGTCGCTGTACCTCTTGCCACATGTTGGAGGGTACCTTGCCTCCGCTTAGCTAGCGATACCTGTTTGTTCAGCCAACATCGTCTAGAGATTGTTAAGGGGTGACATTTGACGTTTTTCAGAGAGAGAGATCAGAGCTACGTGTGTTTTAGAGGGTACCTGCTGATTGCCAGAGACATCACGGCCATGTGCTTTTCTCCCCACGGGGGGTACGCTCTCCCGTCAGAGCTGAACACGATCAGATACAGTGCCAGTGTTTGACGTCGGAGCGTACCTATCTTCCACTTGGCCAGAATTACATTTTTTTAATTGATTTGTAAAGTTTGTCCTGTTTTTCTACTACGCAGGCAGAGCCGCGGGGACAGCTAGTTTTAGTATAAGACATTTATTTGGGACGTTACGAGCATACGACCAGACAACTTGACACTTCAGTTGTGTGACTCAAGTGATGTGAGATGTTTTTGTGGACATTTTTGATATTTGCTGTTGTTGAGTGTTAGTCACCACAGGCCCCTGTTGTATCAGAAACTTTGTTATCACTGTTCTGAAGGAAAATGGGAGATAAAAATATTTGGCCATCACTGCAAACTACATGAAGTACATCACAAATTTAGAGAAAAAAAAATCACATCCGGTATCTCTTGAAGGGGAATCCCATGGGGTTGCTTCCCTCCTTGTCAGTCGATTACCTTGGTCACAGTGGGCTGGAGCCCTTCCTGATGGCATTAGGTGGCAAAAGGGGAACCAACCCTGTGCATGGTGCCAGACCCTAACACCGTCTATTAACAATAAACTTTGAATAAAAAGGCAGCCAACAGTCAACACCATGCCTGACATTTTCAAGAGGAAAGCAAAGAATGTGGGGTGACTGTCTGGCCCACCATCGGCCCTGCTGGTGTACCTGGCTAATCTCATCCTACTGTTTCTTAAATTATGTCAGGTTTGACGTCACAGCAGCCTAAGGATTGTAAAAGCTCCTTGTGATGGTGTTCAGCAGTCACGTTTTTTATTGTCTTGTCTATGGAGTGCATTGGTTAGTGACAGCCATATAGGAGCAACTAGGGACCAAGAATACAAATACATACACTGACAACACCACCAGACTGTACATGCAAGAAGCACATCTCAGGCCGGCTTACGCAGCAGTCCATGTGAGCGGCTTTTGAGCAGTCTTGTGACCTGAGAAAAAGAAATATCCACAAATCTAACAGAATGAGCGCTGTATAAATTTACAATGTCATTATTGTCATGTACAGAACACAGTGACTGTGTCACTTGGGTAATCAATATGCAACTTTGCTATGTACCAAAAAAATTAGTTGCTGACTCCTTGCCTCCCTTGCTGCAGATGCGGTGCTCTCTGTTTTCATCCATAAATGTTGTTATCTGGACATACTTTACAATGTGTGTCTTACTTGAAAATCTGCTGACTACAACTTCACAGTACTGAGATGTTGTTTTACTAGTCAGTTCCAACGAAAAGCATTGATCTCAGCACAGCGTTAGCCTCTGCCTATTGCCTGGAGAATAAAAAACTCTGCATCAATAATAAGAAATAAATAAATAAATGAACCCTTTTCCTAATTAGCTCGCCATAAATTCCCACTCGCATTCTGGATAGCAAATCAAAGCAGTGAGCCGTGGGCAGTGCTGTGTCGCTGCTGCCCTCTGCTGGTGGCCCAGAGAAGACTGACAGGACGGGTCATTGTTTGCGAGTAAGCAGCAAGAAATACTGGAATGGTAGAGTGGTGTCATTAATAATAATGTGACAATTTTATTTTACAGCACATTTAGTTTTGGGCTTCAAAAGTACACAACCAAGACGGATTACATAATAGACGAGTTAAAGGCCTAAATCCAGAGTGTCAAAGGGCTGTAGAAACAGCCAATGAAAAAGAAGCTGATCTCCTTAGAAGTTATACAGGATCTTTGTGAGATGCGCAGCATAATGGAAGTAAAAGTGCTGCTATAAACATTTAGACTGTACAGT
Organism: Polypterus senegalus; assembly: GCF_016835505.1. Lineage (NCBI taxonomy): Eukaryota > Metazoa > Chordata > Cladistia > Polypteriformes > Polypteridae > Polypterus > Polypterus senegalus. The sequence continues at coordinate 19,535,147 of NC_053168.1, forward strand.
CTAGTGGATAAACATCTGGACTTTAAAACACAAGGTGATCAGTTTTACTACCACCAGCACTGAGTCCATGGGTGACCGAGAGCAAGTCACTTAACACACCAGTGCTCACATTATTAAAATATATGAGGCCAGAGGATACATTTATTGCTATCTAGCTATCATATAGTGCCTTTCATATCTATATCTATCTGTTATATAGTGCCTTTCATATCTGTTATATAGTGCCTTTCACATATCTATCTATCTATCTATCTATCTATCTATCTATCTATCTATCTGTTATATAGTGCCTTTCATATCTATCTGTTATATAGTGCCTTTCACATATCTATCTATCTGTTATATAGTGCCTTTCATATCTATTATATAGTGCCTTTCACATATCTATCTGTTATATAGTGCCTTTCATATCTATCTGTTATATAGTGCCTTTCATATCCATCTATTATATAGTGCCTTTCATATCTATCTATCTAATATAGTGCCTTTCATATCTATCTATCTATCTATCTATCTATCTATCTATCTATCTATCTATCTATCTATCTATCTATCTATCATATGCTAAGTAAATCAGCACAAAAATGCCAGCTCCATTCTCTTTTTTGTCCGGTTCATACATAAATGCCGCCACCTGGCAATGCTGTCCTTTACGTAGCCCACTGGGCAGAAGAGGTGGGTTCTTTGGGGCGAAGCCGCAAGTAATGTTAGTGAACTTTGTCCTCTGAATTGTGGGAGGACAGGCTGTCAGTGACTGCATTTCTCCCAGTGCTCTCTGTTGTGTTCTTCCCTCCATATTGTTGTATTGAAGCGCCCAACTCACTGGTGTGTGACTTTCTATATATGCCTCACCAATTTTATACATCTGTATGCTCATATACCGTATATTTCTGTTACAAAACAAAGTATTTCTTTTAACTGCACCTAAAAGATGGCATAGCTGGGATCATGTCATTACTTGTGTATTTGAAGTTTCTTTCTTTCTTGGTAACTTTCTGCACTTTATAAAGATTGATTTTCTGCTTTTTCGCTGTCTTTCTTATCTGTGCCTTTATAAGCTTTGGAATTTTGTTGTCTTGCCAAAGTGGATTTAGGCGAACCAAGAGTTCACTTAGCATTCTCCAGTATATCTGTTGAATAAATACATATATACATGAGGTAAGACACTAAAATAACCGGACTGGGCTTGGGGCTTTCTTGGAAAACCGTCTGGCGGTCGGCCGGACGTGAATCACAGAACTATATCCCAGTCAGTTTTTGCACAACAAATCGCTACACGAGTTGCCGCAATAATGTCTGGTGAAAAAATTGAACAGCTAATCAACTTTAAATTTCTCACAAAATTGAACAAAACGGCCACAGAAATTTATGAGATGATAAAAACAGCGTACGGTGATAACAGTTTGTCTCACACATAAGCTTTTGAGTGGCATAAACATTTCAAGGAAGGACAAGAAAATGTGCAAGACGTTCAACACCCAGGTCGCCCACGCTCGTCTAGGACCGATGAAAACATCAAAACGCTGAATCAGATTGTTCAAAATTATCGCACTTCTTTTCCTGTGAAGCAGTTTTTGACTGACAAAAGCATTCCTGTCCTCAATCATCCTCCCTGTTCTCCTGATTTAGCTTCCTGTGATTTTTACTTGTTCCCGAAAATCAAAAGTGACCTGAAGGGAGCACATTTTTCTTCAGTGGATGAAGTGAAGACAGAAACGGTGAGCCTGTTGAAGAGCCTTAAGCAAGAAGTCCTCCAGCACTGTTTCACTCAATGGAAGATACGTATGGAGCGGTGTAGAGAACTGGAGTGGGAGTATATAGAAGGTGACCATGTTTAGAATGCTGGAATTCATCAATAAATATATATATATTTTTTTTACCAGTCCGGTTATTTTTGTGTCTCACCTCGTATGTAGACCACTAGGGGGTATCCCAGAGATCCGAACACCAGACACAATCTCCGTCTCCTTCCAGTCCTCCTTTGCAAGTGCTGTCCTCTGCCTCTCACCTCTGACTCGCCCCTTTAGTGCGGGACCCCCAGGAGTACTTCCAGCACCACGGTATTGCACACCGAAAGCACTTCCGGGCCACGTGAAAGCTTCACAAAGCAGGAAGGTTCCCCTCATTTAGCACCCCTGGGAATTCTACAATTCCCAGATGACTCTGCACCTGTCCAAGTTGGGAGAAAGCCGGAGGACTACTGCCACCTCTCGTGCCGGGGGGGAGTGAACTGTTCACAATATCCAGCCTCCCCCTGTCGTTCACCCTGACTGAGATGGGAATAAGAAACTGAGGCTCATCCTGGCCGTGTTGCACCTCCACTCTTGTGGTCCTTCCATTGCAGCCCCCTGGCCAGGGAGGTAGTCCTCCTCAACTCTAGTCGGAATTCGAGCCCATCCTCTCCAGAGTCCATTTTGTACCCTTTGAACCCTTTGCAGAGTGACTGCCTGGTTTACAGTGTCTTTACTAACTTTTTAGCTGCAGTGTGGCATGTCGGGTGGGCATTCAAATATGAATTTCTCCGTATTCTGTACCCGTGACATTACACGACTACTCCTACTGCTACATCACACGCCATGTTTAGGACACAGGTGAAAACCTGGAGTGGCAGGAGACAACCCCACACGGACAAACTGCATAAAGGTGCTGTAAAGAATAAAGAGTTCTGAGGTGCTTGCTGGGAAAGGCCCACTCAGGATAAGGAAATGGATGGATGGCTGGAGTTTTGAGGGGTACAATAACAACACTGCGGCCCCCTTGTGGTTGACAGTATGGACTGCAGTCTCGTCCCCCACTACACTGCCGGAGCTCACGCTGTAAAGCGACTGTATGGGAGGCGTTGTGTGGAGTGCCTCGCTGGTGTAATGTTTGCTGGTTTACTTACAGTATGTACAGTATATAAAAGAACCTTCTGGAAAGCTCTGAGGCCTGTAATAAAACCTCATGGGGCTGACGCTTTCTACTGCTGAAGCTGACGGTTCAGCCCTGAGTCCCTTCACCTCCCTGAGCTCCCACAGTGAAAATATGGAAACAATTGACTTGTTTATTTGCAATTTGTAGTCCATTTTCCATACAGATGTCATCTAAATAAATAAATGTAAGTGGGAGACTTTAGCTCTGTCATTGTCACAGCGAGGAGGCTCGTGGGAATGGACGGGCGCTGTGCTTTGACGCTAATGAACTCGAGCCCGCAGGGTCCCATCTGAGCCTTAAACGTAACTCAGTTATGTTTATTAACATATTTACATTTTTCTTAACCTGTTTAAGGTCAATCCAGTGTCAAATGGAAAGACAAGAGCCAGAAAAGGGTTTGGGGCAGCCCCCCGTATACTTGAAGCTTGGCTGCAAATTGTGAAATTTGGTTGTGCAATAGAGCAGCTTTTGAGTCCGGAGCACGACTGACTTGGATGCGACAAAGATGGCGGTTTTAAAAGAAGGCTGAGTAAGTGACATCGTCGGGACCCTGGAACTGGAAGTGACATCATCGGGGCCTGAGACCGGAAGTGACACCGTTGGGATCCCGGGAACGGAAGTGACGCCGTTGGGGCCTGGGACTGGAAGTGACGCCGTCAGGCCCCGGGACCGGAAGTGATGTCATCGGGCCCAGGCGGAATTTCCCGGAACTGGTCTGCAGTGGAAAGTGAGAAAGGATTAGGGCAGTGCGCCACCATCTGGTCTGCCGTAGAATTACCTTTTGTTCAAGCCCTTTAGCTGCCTCCCATGCACATGTGTGTGGCAGGCCAGTAAAGAAACCAGTGCTGAGCAGGCTGCTAGTCCATCAGAGGGCACACTCAAGTCCTTGGGATGTGGGATGTGTGTCGGACCACCCAGGCACCAGGAAGGTGGTGTAAAGTCCACACAGACAGTGGTCGGGCTGGGCTGTCTTTGGTAGCACCAGCCATAGCAGCACCATGTTGTGCCCCCCGACGACACACTAAAGACGAGTGAGCTGGTGGTCAGCTGGACCGTTTCTCTTTCTCTCTCTTTCTTATAATTGAAGCAGCAGGCGTGGCAGTTTCAAGCCTTTTTAGGGTCCATTATGTGATCCTTCAGTCCCCTTTTCTTTGTGAGGGTTTGGGGACTCCCAAATAGATGCTTGCCTTCCTCAAACTAGGAGCAGCCCTGGTCGTAAGGTCCTGCAGCAAATCCTCACATCGTTTATCTGCTGCAGCCTTATAAGGACCTGAATAGGAAGGAAAGTGTGCCAACGTCTGACTCCAGGGCCATAAAGTAGCATCACAAGGGGGCCGCTGCAGTGCCCTTAACTGGTCGGAGTCTTCAGACTATTGGCAATAAACATCTCCTTGACGTGATGAGCGGGCCGACTTCTCTGTTAACCCTGGCATCATCAGAAAAATCCATCAAGATATAGTTCAGCTGGGATTCACAGATTAAGTGGCGTCTCTTCTGTGCTAGCATGAGGTATGTAAGAGCACTGATGCCGGCCTTTTTTATTTTTTACCACAAGAGAGCTGGGTTTTATGGATTTGATAATAAAGGGGCTTTACACCTTTCCGTATATGGACATGCAGAGAGCTGGCATAGTGCCATCAGCAGTTGGCTCTCACTGTCATCGTGTCCTTTTTTTTTCCTTATCAGATTATGTGGCTGTCAAGCACAAAATGAGATTGTCACTGCAGTGCCATATCGATCTGTCCAAAACAATGTCACCATTTGACGATCCCCTCTTTAGTCTGCTAACAAGGCAGTCCCCTTTCTAGATGCCTAATAGGACAGCGCCCCCTATGACAGAATGATAAAGCTGCACAAGGATGGTACCCCATCGAGTTTACAGTAATAATAAAACATCAGCCTGTGCAGCCATTTGAAATGAAAGGGCAGGTCATGAATAAAGCAGCGCCCCCTGCAGTTTACATCACTGACCTCATGGCATCATCTGCTCCAGCCCCCTAATAATGCTGCATTTCATTAACCTCGGATGTCGGAGCTGGGAATGATGTCACATCCACGTTGACCGCATTCCAGGAAAACATTTGGAAAACCAATATGGACGCATCCAGGAAAACCTTTCCATCGGAATAAATAGCAGTTGATAACAACACGTTGTGCATCCAAACACCACAGCAGCAAGTCTACAGGTAGATGTTGGAGAGCACTGAGCTAATAAACAGGTCAATACTACAGCTTTCACTAAAGTGTGAGGTTTACGTTGCCATTTTGAATTGATGACATAATCTGAAGTCGGACAAACTCAGATTTGACAGAACAGCCCCGAGTTTCAGAGTAGGAAATCCGACTTATGAGGTTGGTAAAGTGGAAGATTCCAGCTAGGAAGTCAGAAATTGTGACTTCCCAGTTCAAATGGAGTGCAGCATTAGACACAGCGTGCCTAGCTTGATGATAAAGCAGCGCCCCCTCCAGGTTACATCAGTTACTTCATTTCAGAGTCCTTTTTAGACCTAGAGTAAGAGCCACCTTCATCAGCAGCATAATAAAACGGCACCCCCTGCATTGACCTCAGTGACGTGTCCTTTGTACTCTTCTAGTAAGTAGCAGTCTTCCTCGATATGGTAGTATAAGAGCGCCCACCACAGTTAACATCATTGACCTCAGTGACGCGTCCTTTGTACTCTTCTAGTAAGTATTAGTCTTCCTTGGTATAATGATATAACAGCGCCCACCACAGTTAACATCAGTGACGTCACTGACACGTCCTTTGTACTCTTCTAGTAAGTAGCAGTCTTCCTCGATATGGTAGTATAAGAGCGCCCACCACAGTTAACATCATTGACCTCAGTGACGCGTCCTTTGTCCTCTTCTAGTAAGTATTAGTCTTCCTCGGTATGGTAGTATAACAGTGCCCACCACAGTTAACATCAGTGACGTCACTGACACGTCCTTTGTACTCTTCTAGTAAGTATTAGTCTTACTTGTAATGATGATATAAGAGCGCCCACCACAGTTAACATCATTGACGTCACTGACACGTCCTTTGTCCTCTTCTAGTAAGTAGCAGTCTTCCTTGGTATGATGATATAACAGCGCCCACCACAGTTAACATCATTGACGTCACTGACACGTCCTTTGTACTCTTCTAGTAAGTATTAGTCTTCCTCGGTATGGTAGTATAAGAGCGCCCCCCTGCAGTTTCCATCAGTGACCTCAGTGTCACGTCCCAGACGCCCCGTCCTCAGTCTGGTAACAAGACGGCGCCCCCAGCAGTGTACCTCAATGACTTTGACTTCACATCATGTAGTTTGCTACTAAGGCTTTTCTCCCTCTCTGGTGGGACACTTTTGCTTCTGCTGGCTAATCAGGCAGCACCCGGTCAGGCTTACTAAGAAGTCAGTGCTCCTCCGGGTTTGCCAGTATGACAAGCTGCTAATAAAACAGATTTATTTCTCATTTGGTAATACATTACTGAAATGAAACATGTTTCAAAAGAGTTAAATGAAAATCCTGGCATAAAACATCAAAACACAAGCAAATCTGGCATGTTTCCGGCAGGTTCAAATAGATGAGCTGCCGCGAGACACGACCTCTGTGGTACAGTAGCTGTTTCCAGGCTGAATGCCAACTTCCGATCAGGTTCTGTCTTATGTGGCCGTGCAGGCCGAAGAGGCGTCATCGTTGTCATTGGACTCCATTTCCAGAGACAGAAACAGAAGAGTGCTTAGTTTCTGTGTCACGCCCTTAACCTTCCTCCTGTGTTTCCCCCGCGAGACGTTTGACATTCCAATGAGCAGCACCGGAGCTGACAGAGGTCTAGTGAACACGGGAGAGGGCATTGAACTGCCTTGGAATTCTTTGCCCTGCACGACAGAGGGTGACACGTGGGTTTGGAGTTCTCGTACACAGCCAGGAATGATATGAGATACTCGACTGAACACGGCCAATTTCAGATGCGTCAGTCTGTAGAGTCATAAAGGGAGAGAAATGTTAGGGGCAGTGAAGAGTGGCACCCTAGTTAGGGGCGGCTTCTGCCTAATTAGTCCAAACCACTCCATTGGGTTTATTCTTACCTGTTAGGTCAGTTTCAGGCGCAGGTCTCTCAGGAACAAGAGACATATCTCCATTAATATCTCGTAAGCTCAAGAAAGGCTTGCCACTTGCCTTTTAGATTTGGATCAAGACCTTGGACCACTGGGGTCTGACCTTACCTTGTTCACATAACCCAGATATTTACACCGAAGTAACATTTTTGGTTTGGTTTCCTTCAAGAGTTCTGTGGTACCACCAATAAACCCCTTGTAGATGTTCTTCTCAGGTGCTGGAGCAGACTATCATGTCATCAGGGTAGACAAGGTCACGGGTGTCCAACTCCTATCCTGGGGGAGCCAAAGTTCCTTCAGGCTTTTGTTCTAACCCTTTTCTTCATTAGTGGCCAGTTTCTGCTGCTAATTAACTTCTTTTGTCTTATTTGTAACTGACTTGCCATTTAAGATGTGGACCCCTTAATTATTTCTTTTTTCCTTAATTAGCAGTAACTCAAGGTGAGCCGCCACATGACCAGCTCACCGGCGTCCATCATACAATATCTGAAAATAAAGAAAGGTGAATGTCTTAAGGAATGCTGATCTGCTCAGGTCCATAAAACATTTTGAAGGTTCTCCTAGAAACTCCTTGCACTTTGAGCTACATTTTTTGTATGAAAATGTGCTATATAAATAAATGCTGTTACTGTTGTAGAAATGGAAATGTCTGCTGTGGCAGAATAAGAGGACCAGCAAACCATGGAGGTAAATAACAACAAGAGCCGTCTTCTAATTAAAAAACTGGCAAGAGAGAAATTGGTTGAAGTCAGCTGCTCATCTGTTGGTTCACCTCACATCTAATTTTTGTTTGTCTACCATTTAAGGAGCAATAAAAATCAATTCCAAGGACGGAGTCTTTAAAAACACAGCAATTAAAATGACAGGAATAGAAGTCAATCAACAGCAGAAACCGATCCCTGATGAAGAAGGTGTCAGGAAGGAAAACCAACAGCCCCTCCGGCGCTCCAGGATCGAAGTTGGACACCCCGCTTATCTTATAGGTTTTACCAGGCTTAGCAGTCAATCCTCCAGATGTCAGAAAGTCACGGGGGTCCCGTGCAGCCCATAAGAAAGGACACAGTACTGCCATAGAAATAAGAGAAAGCCTTGGCTTAGTTTATCCACTGTGTGCCAACTCAACAGTGTGCCAGTGGTTTGTTTGACTCTCGAATTCTTGTGTGCCGTGCGCGCTTTATAGCTATTGGCGTGGAGAACTTTCAGAGACACGATTCTTAAGGATTGTTAAAGAGTGTCTAGACCCTCGGGGATCGTTTTTCTGTGCCAGGCATAATAAGAATGCCATTAACACTCGGGGTTCATTTCTGTGCCAGTTGTAGGGCAGTAAATTGCAAGTCAGGATGGCTGGCTACCTTTACAGATGCCCCAATCGTAAAGGGCTAAGTGGACATTCATTGTAGTGGCCATCCACTGATTACATAGTGTGGCTGCATGGGGTGTTCAGACAACCCACAAACTGAGTGTCACCAGAAGCTTTTTCTGGTATTGTGAGGTTAAAGGTGTTTTCCTTGGGGTCTTAGAGGGGGGCGTCACTGGCCCCGCTCCTTATCCACTTAGCATGGCTGGGCGCCTGTAAGTAAATGTGCCAGCTGCTTAAAGATAGAGTTCCTTGGACTGAATATCTCTCCATCCTGCTCCTTTTCTTATTTACAGGACCCTAAGGACACGTAATCATGTATTTATTATCAAGCCATTTTGGAATCACCAGTTAGCCTACCCTGTATGTCACTGGGAATGTGAGAGGATGACCGTCGTACACCAAGGAAGACAGGGTGGGGGATTTGAACCCGAGTCACTAAAGCTGTAAGACAATAGCACCAGATACTCCACCACACCCTCTTTCTTCCTTCTTCTTCTTTCAGCTGCTCCCATTAAGGGGTCACCAAAGCAGATCATCCGTTTCCATCTATGCCCGTCTTTTACATCATTTTTTGCCTTCATGTCCTCCCTCACCACATCCATAAGCTTCCTTTTCCGCCTTCCTCACGGCTGGCCATTCCATCCTCAAGGCACCCTCATCTCTGTCCAATTTAAAGTTGTTATTTATCCACACGTGAGCGTTTCTTGGATAAGCCAAGGGGACCAGATGAACCAGAGCAAAACCGGGCATTGGCTGAGCAGGCTGGTTGTCCTTTAAAAGAACGTAATAAAATGTGGGAAGAGCAGCTCTAAAAATGGAAGCATTAGCAGCAGCAGCAGTACAAACCGGCAATGCCGTTTATGGATTTTTGGCTGCATTTTAAATCCAAATTTTATCCTTGCCATGTCGTAACTGTTAGCTTGTTTTCATGTGCTAATGTGTGAAACGTCCAGCACACAAGCCAAAGCGTCATAAAAGAATCCAAATTACCGAGGGATGGTAGTCATGGGGTCATTTGCTTTATTGCTGAGTGATGTCATTTTTTTTTAATCAGTTAATTGTTTGTACCTCTCAGTGAGGGGAAGAATGTTACATTATTTAAGTACCTGAGGGGACACAAAAAGGAAAAAGATAATAAAATAGAGAGCAGCAAGTTCTCGGTGGAGAGGCCAGAGAGAGCAGAAACCTTTCTTCAGTCACTTAGTGGTGACCTCATCGAGCTTTTTAAGGTGGGCCTAAAGAATGCATAAGAATAGAATAAGTGTATGTAAGTGTTCCTCCTTCTATTTATTCTCATATACCACTGACACATTGTAAGTGACAGTGTCAGTTAGGGTCCCCACCCCCATATGTCACATTTACACATTTGTTTTTTATGATAATTCAGTTATGTCAAAATATCTTCTGCTATGTTCCAGGTATCTTGTGGGTGGTCCACTGAGAGGCAGAGCCACCTGCCCATCACCATCTGCCCCCAGCCCTATAAAGGCAGTCCCTTGCGGTTCATTGTGAATGTGCTGACATCATTGAGTTTTGGTGGATTCTGTTTAACTTGCTGTTTTTAGTGAATTTTCAGAATATTTTGAACCCTTGCTCTTTTTTTAAATGTTTTATTTACTTTGTCTTTTGTATTGTGTATTTGAACTTGTTAGTTCTGGATATGCCTTGCTGGTGCAGGCAACTCCTTTATCCTTTTGTGCTCTTTGGGGCTTTGATTGTTATAGAGCATTTTGTACAATAAAGTTTTTATTTTATAATGATCCTGCATTTTCCCTTGGTTTGTAGCCAGGGTTTGATGGTTTCCCCCTCTAGTGGATATTTTGAAGATTTTTGTGGGACATTCGTGCTTAGGAATACTTTAGATTATAGCAGACATCACAGTATTGCACCTGTCACATTGTTAAAGTGCAGCGTTAGACATTTTTAGGCTTTTTCACATTTTGTTTTTATACAGTACTAGCTGTGTTACCCACATTCGATCAGGACATTAGAGTCAGCGGACCTCAGTTATCGTGTTGTCGATTCATCGCAGTATCAGCAGTACTGTGTAACTAACTATCAGCTTTCCTGTATCTTCTTCTTCATCTTTTGTCTGCTCCCATTAGAAGTCTCCAAAGTGGACCATCTTGTTCCATATCTTCCTGTGCTCGTCATCTTGTTCTGCTATACACATCACCTGCATGTCCTCTCTCGCCACATCCAAAAACCTTTGTTTAGGCTTTCCTCTTCTCCTCTTCCCTGGCAGCTCTATCCTTAGTATTCTTCTCCCAATATACTCAGCATCTCTCCTCTGCACATGTCCAAACCAACGCAATCTCGCCTCTCTGACTTTGTCTCCCAACTGTTGAACCTGAGCTGACCCTCTAATGTCCTCATTTCTAATCCTGTCCATCCTCGTCACACCCAATGCAAATCTTAACATCTTTAACTCTGCCACCTCCAGCTCTGTCTCCTGCTTTCTGGTCAGTGCCACCGTCTCCAACCCATATAACATAGCTGGTCTCACTACCATCCTGTAGACCTTCCCTTTCACTCTTGCTGATAGCCATCTGTCACAAATCACTCCTTACACTCTTCTCCACCCATTCCACCCTGCCTGCACTCTCTTCTTCTCCTCTCTTCCACAATCCCCATGACTCTGTACTGTTGATCCCAAGTATTTAAACTCATCCACCTTTGCCAACTCTACTCCCTGCATCCTCACCATTCCACTGGCCTCCCTCTCATTCACACACATGTATTCTGTCATGGTGGTCCTACTGACCTTCATTAATCTCCTCTCCAGAGCATATCTCCACCTCTCCAGGGTCTCCTCAACCTGCTCCCTACTATCGCTACAGATCACAATGTCATCAGCAAACATCACAGTCCATGGGGACTCCTGCCTAATCTCATCTGTCAACCTGTCCATCACCAGTGCAAATAAGAAAGGGCTCAGAGCCGATCCCTGATGTAATCCCACCTCCGTCACTCCTACCGCAGACCTCACCACTGTCACACTTCCCTCGTACATATCCTGTACAACTCTTACGTACTTCTCTGCCACTCCCGACTTCCTCACACAATACCACAGCTCCTCTCAGTCACCCTGTCATAGGCTTTCTCCAGGTCCACAAACACGTAATGCAACTCTTTCTGGCCTTCTCTAAACAAATCCATCAACATCCTCAGAGCAAACATCACATCTGCGGTGCTCTTTCTTGGCATGAAACCATCCTGCTGCTCACTAATCATCAACTCACTTCTTAACTGAGCTTCCATTACTCTTTCCCATAACTTCATGCTGTGGCTCATCAGTTTTATCCCCCTGTAGTTACTACAGCTCTGCACATCCCCCTTATTTTTAAATATTGGCAGCAGTACACTTCTTCTCCACTCCGCAGGCATCCTCTCACTTTCCAAGATTCCATTAAAATATCTGGTTAAAAAGTACACTGCCACCTCTTCTAAACACCTCCATGCTTTGGCAGGTATGTCATCTGGTCTTTCCATTCTTCTACTTTTCTGTATATAATATTAAGTTTCTATTAATTCTACTTCTACTATTATTATTTGACTTGAGTGTTTTCTTTGGAAGTGCTTTTGGGTCTCCCAGTTCAGGACGCCCTACTGGTGTTGGTATGAAGGAGTCTGCAGCAGGACTCTGTATGGAAGTGGTATTTGGTAATGTTACAAAGGTGATTAAAAACCTGCTAAATATCTCGACTCTCCATTAGCATCACAAAGTTGAAAATTTGCACTGCCTCAGTGTGCAGTGGGTTTGAAATGTCTACCATCAAAAAAAAAAAGTTACTAATTACTTCTACTCCCTCATAAGCAGTGTCCTGTGCTCTTCTTGTCACATTCTGAAAAACAGCATCTCCATCAGCCGTAAGAAAAAATCTGCTTCATGCTATTCAGTCGTGGCTTGGCTCCATCGCTTAATATGCAGGGTGTGCTTCTTATTTCCTTTTGGCTTTGCTTTTTAACCTCGAAAATCATTTAACACTTATGTGGGTGGAAAACACAAGGCTATGCAGTAATTTACAAAAATGAAGTGTAATCCGTTCACTTCGCATGCACTCATTGGCCACTTTATTAGGTACACCTTGCTAACTGGACCCCCTTTTGCCTTCAGAGCTGCCGTAATTCTTCATGACGTAAATTCAAATGGTGCTGGGATCATTCCTCATTAATTTTGGTCCTCATAAACATGATAGCATCACACAGTTGCTGCAGATTTGTCAGCTGCACGTCCATAATGTGAATCTCCTGCTCCAGCACATCAACAGAGGTGTTCTACTGGATTGAGATCTGGTGACTGTGTAGGCCATTTGAGTCCAGTGAACTGATTGTCATGGTCAATAAACCAGTTTAAGATGATCTGAGCTTTGCGACATGGCGTGTTATCCTGCTGGAAGAAGACATTAGAACAGGGGAGAGCAAAGTCAGTCCTGGAGGGCCGCAGTGGCTGCAGGTTTTTGTTCCAACCCAGTTGCTTAATTAAAAACCAATCCTTGTCCATTATTCAATTTCATGGCTTGTTCGTGCTTTAACTCTGCTATGTCAGGTGTGACAGATAGGGGGCAGTATCGCTCGCTTGAACCCCTGTCCAAGACTCCAGACACCAGATAAAAGTCCAAAAGTTGACTTTGACTTTGCACCCTCTCCTCCACAAAACTCATTCATTTCACCAATACAATAACAATAAACTCTCCACCACTCCCAGACGCGTTGCCCTCCTACCACCCAGCTCAGCTCTCCGTCTGGGAGCTGTCACAGTCCTTTTATAGTCCCTGACCCAGAATTGGTCCAATCCCCAGTTCATGTGATCCTTATCACTTCCGGGTCAGATAAAAAGTCCTTTTCTTCATCCCGGAAGTACGCCACTTCTGCTGTCGCTTTGCCTATGACGCACTTCCGGGTTATAGGGCACATATGACTCTTTGCTTCTCCCTGCAGCTCCCTCTAGCGGCCCCTGTGGTATCCAGCAGGGCTGTGGATGAAAACTCCATTGTCCATGATTCCTTGCTGGTCTTCGGGGCACCTCCATGCTGCAGGTAGGTCTCCATCTGGTGGCCTGGGGGTGTTGGCCAGGATGACAAACCGGCCATAAGCCACACAGGTAATTCTCATATCCTACATTTTTTTTTCCTTTTTAAGGATATACTGTAATTCAAATGATTTGAAGTCTAAAACAGACGAGTAATTCTTAGTACTTCACTTTTTTACCTTCACTTTCCTTCCAAGTATTTAATTAAACTAAATAGTGCACAATAACACACAGAGGTGTACATGGAAGCAATTTAAATGGAGAATTGGGGGTTTCTTTTTTTATTTGCATCTTATTGCTAATAAGGAGCAATTAAAAAGCAAGAGAAGAGCTGTTTAAGACTAAAATAAGTAATAATCTTAACGCACGAGACAACTAAAATGAAGCTGAAGTGTCACTTGAGCAGTAAGCACTTCTTATTAAGTAACTGGGTTGGAACAAAAACCTGCAGGCACTGCGGCCCTACCACTACATTAGAAGATAAAGGGATGGACATGGTCAGCAACAATGCTCAGGTAGGCTGTGGCATTTAAATGAGGCTCAGTTGGTACAAAGAGGCCCAAAGTGTGCCAAGAAAATATCCCCCACGCCATTAGACCACCAGCACCAGCCTGAGGTGTTGATACAAAGCAGATTGGATCCATGCTTTCATGGTGTTGATGCCAAATTCTGAGCCTACCATCTGAATGTTGCAGCAGAAATTGAGACTCATCAGCCCGGGTAATGTTTTTCAAATCTTCTGTTGTCCAATTTTGGTGAGCCTCTGTGAATTGTAACCTCAGTTGCCTGTTCTTATCTGACAGGAGTTGCACCCGGTGTGGTCTCCTGCTGCTGTAGCCCACCTGCTTCAAGGTTTGACTTGTTGTGCATTCAGAGATGCTCTTCGGCATACCTCTGTAGTAACGAGTGCTTATTTGAGTTCCCGTTGCCTTTCTATCAGCTCGGACCAGTCTGGCCATTCACCTCTGCCCTCTGACCTCAACAAGGCATTTTCACTCAGAGAACTGCCGCTCGCTGGCTATTTTCCTTTTACTAGACCATTCTCTGTAAACCATAGAGATATTTGTGCGTGAATATCCCAGTAGATCATCAGTTTATTAAATAACACAGGCCACCTGTCTGGCACCAGCAACCATGTCACATTCAAAGTCACTTCAGTCCCGATTCTGATGTTCGGTTTAAACATCGGCAGGTCATCTTGACAATGTCTACAGGCCGAAATGCATTGAGTTGCTGCCATGTGATTGGCTGATTGGATATTTGCATTAACGAGCAGTTGAACAGGTGTACCTAATAAAGTGGCCAGTGAGTATCGGTTGTCACATATGGTGTGCACAGTAACATGAAGTGCATCCCACTGCCACTGTCCGGCTGCCCAAGTCTCACTTCATAGATTTGGTCAAAAATAACATCATAATAAGGAAAGAGAAGCAAAGCAGTCGAGTTTTCTTTTGAATATGTGACATTTTGCATGGGAGTTTGCAGTAGCACTTGTTCTAACAACACAAGGGTCACGATTAAAATAAGGAAACGAAAAGAAGAATACATGGGCAACAAAGACACAGGGAGAACACGCAAATGCAAAGCCCTCCATAGGATTTGAACTCGCGTCGGCAGGACCGTGCAGTTTGTCGTGTGAAGCACCGCGCCACCTCTTTTGCTCTTAATTTTTATTTCGTTAGTGTCTGGCTGTGATCCTGCAATGTTTTGAAGCCATGTAAGCAAGAAGGAAAGCCTGCTGGCCGGGTCCTTGGCTTGACCCCTAATTATGTGATTAAAGTCAGCATGGGGCAGTCGCATGAGTAACGGCGTCTGAGCCGCTGATAAGGCTGAGGTGGTAGCTCCTCTGCTCAGATTTCTGATTAATACGTTCAAAGAAATGCTCGCGTCTGGAATTTGTTTATTAAGTGCTACCTTCTCAAAGTCTTTGTTGTATTTCCATGGCGGCTCCCTGAGGCACGCACAGCTATGAGCTCACCCCTGCCTTTTTTACTGTGGCGTTGCACGCCTGTTGTTAGCCCCGTTTCAGCAGCTGCCTCGTGAAATTTGTTTTCTTTGACCGAAACACCGTTCTAATAAAAGATTGCAGTTTATCATAATCAGCTTTAGATTGACTTTATTAACTGTATAAAGAATGGAGGCAGTGCTGGGGTGCCATCAACATGCCCCCTGCAGAGATTTCACCTTATTTAAGTGTACCTAAACAGACTCTTTCAGGGCCACTATGAGGATGTGCCCATTGGACTGGCTGCTCAGGGTTTTAAGCAGGATAACTGGCATGGCTCTGCACCCGCCCCTACACTTCATCTCTGCATCTGGTGAGTTGCCCATTATGTAGTGAAGCCCAGGTCTGTGCTCAGCATGTTGTGTCACATGTTGTGCCAAACAGACTTGGGCAGCTACGGACTTTGCTGTGCACCACTGTTTACAATGGCATTCCCTCCAAAGCAATTACCCTTTCACATGGAGTCTGATGCTTACCTGAAGGAGTGCATTTTCAGCATGAATATTCTGGTGGGGCACAACACTTTGGGAGAGAGTGTGACATCAGAAGGGGTGGGGCCTGAGAGAGATGCAATCAGAAGGGGTGGAACCTGGGAGACATGTGCTGTAAAAAGGGGTGGAGCCAGTGAAAGAGGAGAGAGAATCCCTGTTAGAATGGGTGAGATCCTGTCAGAAGGGGGGAGCCTGTGAGGGAGAGATGCAGTAACAAGGGGCAGTACCTAATAGAGAGATGCTGTCAGAAAGTCAAAAGGGGTGGAGCCAGTGAAAGAGGTGATGTCACAAGAGGAGAGAGACGTCCTGTTAGAATGGGTGAGGTTTTGTAAGAAGTGAGAGGGGTGCTGCAACAAGGGGTGAGAGCAACCTGATAGAGAGATGCTGTCAGAAGGTCAAGAGGGGTGAAGCCTTAAAATAGGACGCCATTGAGCCTGTGAGAGAGATGCAATCAGAATGGGTGGGACCTGTGAAAATGGCCGTGTCACAAGTGTCAAAACCTGTAAAACATGCCAAAAAAAGAGGTGGAGCCAGTGAAAGAGGTGAAGTCACAAGAGGAGAGAGAGAAATCCTATGAGAATGGGTAATGTCTTGTCAGAAGTGGGAGGGGCCTCTGAAAGGGATGCTGCAACAAGGAGCAGTATCTGAGAGAGCGAGAGAAAGACGAGGTCAGAAGGGGTGTGAAGCCTTGAAAGAGGTTTTTAAGAAGGGGTGGAGCCTGTGAGAGAGATGCTGTCACAAGGGGTGTAGAACTTGGGAGATAGGTGCTTTATAAGGAGATCTGTTAAAGAAGTGATGCCAGAAGGGGCAAAGTCTGGGAGAGACGTGCTATCAGCAGGAGTAAATCCTGGGAGAGGTGGAGCTTATGAGAGAGAGGCAGAAGAGGTGAATCTTTGAAAAAGGTGGAGCCTGTGAAAGAAGTACTGTTAGAAGGAGCCGGGTCTGTGAGACAAGTACTGTAAAGGGGGTGGAGCCTGTAAGAGAGGGGAGCTGTCTGATGTACTTGCACTATTGTATTGTATTGAGGATTACTTGTGTTCTATTCATTGTATTGTATTGACCCCCTTTTTTTGACACTCACTGCATGCCCAACCTACCTGGAAGAGGGGGTCTCTCTATATTTCCTTTCCCAAGGTTTCTTTTTTGGAGGGTTTTTTTTTGGGAGTTTTTCCTTGTCTTCTTAGAGAGTCAAGGCTGGGAGAGCTGTCAAGAGGCAGGGCCTGTTAAAGCCCATTGCGGCACTTCTTGTGTGATTTTGGGCTATACAAAAATAAATTGTATTGTATTGATGGGTTGGAAACTGTAGGGGAGCTGCTGACAGGAGGTTTGGAGTGTCTGAGGAGGTGTTATAAAAGGGAAGAAGCTTGTGAGAGAGGCACTGACACAAAGTCAGAGGTGTGCAAAAGGGGTGGAGCCTGTGAGAGAGGTGTTGTCTGAAGGGGTGGAGTCATCCTGAGAAAGCATGTAGAGGCTATTTGTGTTTGTTTGAGTGTGAGGGACAAATATAATCAAACACATCAAGGATAGAACTTACGAGGCTCCTCGGTGTAAATCTGTAGGCCTGGGTACATAGCTGCTGGTGAGTCTCAGGATGGATCCTGGCTTGAGCCTAACCTGCATGCCTTTGGGGATGTGGGAGGAAAGCGGAATACCTGAAGGAAAACCCATGCAGGCAGAAAGAGAACATGCAGCATCCATACGGGTACAGGGGGTGCTGTTTGAGCAATTAAAGTTATGATTGGTTTATGAAGGAGTGTCCCAGGATTACTTGTGTTCTGTGTATTGTATTGTACTGACCCCCTTTTTTGACAACCACTGCATTTCCAACCCACTTGGAAAGGGGTCTCTTTCTGAATTGCCTTTCCCAAGGTTTCTTCCATTTTTTTTTCCCTGCAAGGGTTTTTTCTTGTCTTCCTAGAGAGTCAAGGCTGGGGTGCTGTCAAAAGGCAGGGCCTGTTAAAGCCCTTTGCGGCACGCCTTGTGTGATTTAGGGTTTTACAAAAATAAATCGTATCGTATTATAAACTGCATTAAATGGCCTGTTCTTGTCCTAATTTTCTAAACTTCCAATTTTCTCATCTCATAACATAAAAGTGACATGGACTTTGGGGACATTCAAAACCGAATGTTATTTTGGACAAAATTCAATAACTCAAAAATGAGTGAGGATCTGCGGTATCCTGCAGGGGGCGCCAGACTGCCGTGACTTCCCCAGTCGCAGAACTTTGGCCAGATGGGACGCACTTGAGCCTCATCATTGAGTGGTCTGTCATTATTGGATTTTATGGTTCACACATTTTGGCTGCATAGGTATACGTACAGATGGCTTTCTTTCTAAAAGTAACCACTGTAGCTGATTTTATTTTTGAGTTTAGCCTTTATCCCAGCAGGTGGGCAGTAAGTCTCAAAGAGGATCTCGATAAAAATGAGAACATAAAAAGCACATGGAAATAATTGGTGAAAGAGGAGTGTTGTGATTGAAAAGGGCAATGAAAATTAAAGTTGTGTGGTTTAAGATGCACACCTGTAACGCAAATGTTAAGAGCAGTAAGTCAGTGGCCATCTTTACTGAACCCGCTCCACCCTGTCGGAGTGCTCTGCATTCGTTTTGTATGGCGCAGTGCTGATCACGTTTTATAAATATGAACTTCCTTACTCACCAAACCTGCCTAATTCAGATTTTAGATTATTGGGAGATGTAGCGTGTACTGGTTCAAGACAATAAGAAATCATAGACAGGGTGCCAGTGGCCCACTCAGGCCTCGTCCACACGGCATTTTTTAAAATTAAAGTTTCCGCCTTCATTCTTAAAAGAATTCCCATCCACGCACGTACTGTTTTATTAAAAAATCTCCTTCTAGATGAAAATGCAAAAATCCGCTGTCAAGAACGTAACAAAACAACAGGCGGCGATATAACCTTAACCGTAACGCCATTTTGGCCAATCAGAAGCCTGAAAATAAGTTACTACCGGTTCAGGAAGGCCAATAACAATGGCACATTGAGGGATGTGTGGACTGAGAATGAAGTGCAGTTATTCCTCACTCGAACGTAAAGTTAGCAAAACCCAAGTGGACTGTAATTGCTTCACACGCTTTGCCTTACTGTTTTAGAAACCACCTGTCCTGACAACCCACGGGGGCTTGCCATCTGCTAAATAGAAGAGTGTGCAGGCAACTTTTTTGACAGCATTGACGGGCGATCTTCTTACAGTTGACTTTCCTAGGATGTGCGGGTGAAGCAGCATCACCCACAGACAAGAAACACACAATTCTCCTGCCATTCTTCAGCAACAACCACTTTGTCATCAAAGTTGCCCCATCAACTAGGAGTCTGACCAGGTCTCATCCAAAATCGGCAAGGTAGGCGGCTGGACCTGTGTCGCTGGAGTGTTTGATATAGTGGTTACCTCTGTGGCACATTCTGACACTTCTTTGCTCAATATAGTGTTAAAGTAATTGTATCGAGAGGAGTTGTGGTATTGTATGAGGAAGTTGGGAGTGGCAAAGAAGTACGTAAGAGTTGTACAGGATATGTACGAGAGAAGTGTGACAGTGGTGAGGTCTGCGGTAGGAGTGACGGAGGTGGGATTACATCAGGGATCGGCTCTGAGCCCTTTCTTATTTTGCACTGGTGATGGACAGGTTGACAGACGAGATTAGACAGGAGTCCCACTGGACTGTGATGTTTGCTGATGACATTGTGATCTGAAGCGATAGTAGGGAGCAGGTTGAGTAGACCCTGGAGCGGTGGAGATATGCTCTAGAGAGGAGAGGAGATTAATGAAGGTCAGTAGGACCACCATGACAGAATACATGTGTGTAAATGAGAGGGAGGTCAGAGGAATGGTGAAGATGCAGGGAGTAGAGTTGGTGAAGGTGAATGAGTTTAAATACTTGGGATCAACAGTACAGAGTAATGGCGATTGTGGAAGAGAGGGGAAGAAGAGAGTGCAGGCAAGTGGAATGGGTGGAGAAGAGTGTCAGGAGTGATTTGTGACAAATGGGTATCAGCAAGAGTGAAAGGGAAGATCTACAGGACGGTAAGGAGACCAGCTATGTTATATGGGTTGGAGACGGTGGCACTGACCAGAAAGCAGGAGACAGAGCTGGAGGTGGCAGAGTTAAAGATGTTAAGATTGTCATTGGGTGTGACGAGGATGGACAGGATTAGAAATGAGGACATTAGAGGGTCAGGTCAGCTAAGGTTTGACGGTTGGGAGACAAAGTCAGAGAGGTGAGATTGCGTTGGTTTGGACATGCAGAGTGGAGAGATGTTGAGTATATTTGGAGAAGGATGCTAAGGATAGAGCTGCCAGGGAAGAGGAGAAGAGGAAGGCCTGAGAGAAGGTTTATGGATGTGGTGAGAGACGACATGCAGGTGATGTGTATAGCAGAACAAGATGCAGAGGATAGAAAGATATGGAAGAAGATGATCCGCTGTGGTGACCGCTAACAGGAGCAGCCGAAAGAAGAAGAATTGTTAAAAGTAATTGTACATTTAAATGTTAACTTGTGAAAAGTCCCATTAATAAGGTTAACACCAGAGCAGTCAGTGGGTCAGCACCTGCGTATATGAAGACACTGGTGAGGCACTCTGCTCCTTCTCACCCACTCAGGTCTGCCAGTGAACAGCGTCTGGTGATGCCCCCCTCTGCGTGGTGTCAAGTCTCAGTTCAGACTCTGTTCCTGTGTAGTTGGTGGAATGAGCTGAGCTGCCCACCTCCATCTGTACTGCCGACTCCCTCAATGTATTTAAGAAGCAACTGGAACCCCACCTGTTCTGTGAGTTTCTGTTTAACTGATTAGAAAACAAACTTCATTCAAACAGTCCCAGGCCTAATTCTGTGTACCTCATTTGTAAGTCGCTTTGGATTAAAGAGTCTGCCGAGCAAATAAATGTAAATGTGCTGTGTGTATAGGTGGACACCTACCTGCTGATTGCCAGAGATATCATGGCCACTTGTTGTTCTCCCCACATGGCGGACGGTCACCCATCAGAGCTGAACATGGTCAGATGCAGTGTCAGCTTTTGACATTGGAGCGTACCTACCGTCTGCTTGGCCAGAGATACCTTGCCAACTTTTTACATGTTTGCCAAAACTAAAAATTACTGCATATCGTGAAGACCTTGGATACGAAAGCTATCGATATAAATTCTTCTCAATACAAATTATTACATTCTTTTTTTAACCGATTTATAAAGTTTGTCCTGTTTCAGTACTACGTGGCAGGAGCTGCGGCAGACAGCTAGTAGAGTGTCACTTTCTCTCATAGCCATAACCTTCATATGAGGTAGGACTTTCTTTGCTATCTCTGTAATGCAGTGTGTTAGTGAAGTCAGTGTGTTTTAGGTGGTCCCATCGCTAGCAGGGACTGACAGACCCATTTACAGTTTACTGACCGTTTAGAAATGGTTCGGCTGTATTAGGAAACTTAAGAAACAAACAAGATGTAAAAAGCTTTAAATCAGAACTTTTCTTAAATCAGAACTTTTCTTTACTTCGTAATACCAACTTTTTCTTCATTCTTGTGTGAACCACTTTGCTTTGAATTTTTACCAAAGCTTTTAAAAACGAAGATATTTTATCTGTGGAATCATTTTGACGTGTCAGGCTATTCCCAGAATCCCATAAAGCAAACTAAAGCTGCAGGACTTTGGTAATTTTTGGAAAGTGCAGCTACAGCAACTATTTTTAAAGCACAGTGTCTTTATCACTGCTTTGGGTCTTAGGACCACTGGGTAAACACCCCCTGCCAGCCTTACCAGCAGCAACCCAAGCTTTACCAGATGGTCTGTCGCCCAAACATGCTAAGCTTCAGGTGGGTGACCACTTCTGAAGGGCAAGCTGCTGGCTAAAGGAGGCTCTCCTTCCATCTTTCAAACCCACTTATACAGAGCAGGGTCACGGGGAAGCTGGAGTCTGTCCCCCTGTCCCTCAGAGCTGTGGGTGAAAAGCATGGCGCCAGTCCATGGCAGAGCTGCTAATAAACATTTTAACAAGACTTGAAATTACTGAGACGAGTTTACTACTTATTTCATTTTTTGCAAAACAGCGCCATCTGCTGGGAATCGAGCAGCAGTGCCCTTCTTTCCCCAACACTGGGACACCCCAGCTACTGGCAGTATTCGGAGGGAGACGTGTGAGTAAGAATCTCATTGCACTGTGGGCACATGACAAAGAGCTAGAAGTGGATTTTAAAAAAACACAAAATACCCGGGCTGTTGGAGTGACAAGGTGGCAGGGGTGAACTCAAAGCTGAACGTACCACCACATTGAAAAGATTCAAACCTAAAGGTCATTATGGGGACTGAAATGAGGACACTGTCACAGTTGCCGATGCCATGGTTCTCTGTGCCCTACATAACATGGCAAACACACTCATTCAAAAAGGGAGCTGGCATCCGGTGCCATGGTGGAGATGCCAGTCACCACAAGCACATTTTGGAGTTACTAATCCACTAATTATGACTTGCAACATTAGTGAGATACGATTGGCCCCATTTCTTTTGTTTTTTCCAGTTGGAGCCCAGGCAGGTCAAGTGACTGGCTCAGGGTCACATTGGTGTCAGTAGTGGGATTTGAACCCACAGCCTCAGGGTCTGAAGTCCCAATCCTTAATACTTGCGCCAACTGGCGAACATGCGGACTGCAACAACAACAACAACATTTATTTATATAGCACATTTTCATACAAACAGTATCTCAAAGTGCTTTACATAATAAAGAATATAAAAATAAAAGACACAATAAGAAAACAAAATAAATCAACATTAATTAACATCGAATAGGAGTAAGGTTCAATGGCCAGGGGGGACAGAAAAAACAAAAAAACTCCAGACGGCTGGAGAAAAAATAAAATCTGTAGGGATTCCAGACCATGAGACCGCCCAGTCCCCTCTGGGTAATCTACCTAACATAAATGAAACAGTCCTCTTTGGATTTAGGGTTCTCATGGAAGGGCTTGATGATGATGGTCACATAGACTTCTGGCTTTCAGTCCATCAATGTTGGTGCATCATGATGCTTTGAGTAGGTGGAGGTGGCGCAGGCTGGAAAAAGAAACAGAAGAGAGAGTAGGGGTCAGTACGGATTTTAGAGCCACTATGAATAGTTATTGTGATGAATTGAACATACAGAGTATCAGGATTAAGTTAAAGTAAAGTTATAAAAAGGCCATGTTAAAGTAATGTGTTTTCAGCAGTGTTTTAAAGTGCTCCACTGTATCAGCCTGGTGAATTCCTATTGTCAGGCTATTCCAGATTTTAGGTGCAGCAGAAGGCCGCCTCACCACTTCTTTTAAGTTTTGTTCTTGGAATTCTAAGGAGACACTCATTTGAGGATCTGAGGTTACGATTTGGAATATAAGGTGTCAGACATTCCAATATATAAGATGGAGCGAAATTATTTAAGGCTTTATAAACCATAAGCAGAATTTTAAAATTAATCCTGAATGACACAGGTAACCAGTGTAGTGACATCAAAACTGGTGTGATGTGTTCGGATTTTCTTTTCCTAGTTGAGATTCTAGCAGCTCCATTCTGCACTCGTTGCAAGTGATTTATGTCTTTTTTGGGTAGTCCTGAGAGGAGTGCGTTACAGTAATCTAGTCGACTGAAAACAAACGCGTGAACTCATTTCTCAGCATCTTTCAGTGATATAAGCGGTCTAACTTTACTTATGTTTCTTAAGTGAAAAAATGCTGTCCTAGTGATCTGATGAATATGCGATTTAAAATTCAGATTACAGTCAACAATCACCCCTAAGCTTTTTACCTCCGTCTTGACTTTTAATTCTAATGTATCCAGTTTATTTCTAATAGCCTCATTGTATCCATTATTGCTAATCACTAAGATTTCAGTTTTCTCTTTATTTAACTTGAGAAAATTACTATTCATCCATTCTGAGATACAAGTAAGACATTGTGTTAGTGAATCGAGAGAGTCGGGGTCATCAGGTGCTATTGATAAGTACAGCTGTGTGTCATCAGCATAGCTGTGGTAGCTCACGTTGTGCCCTGAGATAATCTGACCTAACGGAAGCATGTAGATTGAGAAGAGCAGCGGACCCAGGATAGAGCCTTGTGGAACACCATATCGGATATCATGTGTCTTTGAGATTTGATTACCACAACTAACAAAATATTTTCTCCCTGCCAGGTACGATTCAAACCAATTTAAGACACTGCCAGAGAGGCCCACCCATTGACTAAGGCGATTTCTAAGAATATTATGATCAATGGTGTCAAATGCAGCACTCAGATCTAAGAGGATGAGAACAGATAAATGGCCTCTGTCTGCGTTCACTCGCAAATCATTTACTACTTTAACGAGTGCCGTTTCTGTGCTGTGATTTGTTCTAAAACCAGACTGAAATTTATCCTGCACACAGGTAAGGAGCGAGTGTAGAACTCTAAGTCGGGACGGCGGATCACTGTGTAAGATGGAAGCTGGTTCAAGTGCAGATCGGACGATTGTCTTTGTTTTCTTTTGTGAGTTCAGTTGTCTTTTGTGCGTGCGCCGCTGTTTATGGACTGCAATCTGGGAGGCATATGTACAACATGTGAAGGAAATCATAAGCACATATGGCTCCCCCAGACATGAAAAGCTTCAGGACATTTGCGTCGGCATGTATTACACACACACGGCACTCATCTCTGACGCTCGTCCTCACTCGTTTGTCCCTTTTTAGGTCACGCAGTGTCTTATTCTCGCTTGAGCCTGAAGCAGGAAACACCACAGAGGACTCGTGTCTTGTGTATTTGTATCTTGCAGGTGCTAGAAAGTCGGCAGACGCATTTGTTTGTTTTGCTTAGTGTATGTGCAGCCGGCCGCCAGGAGCAGTGAGTGCAGCCCCTGAACGGAGGTCTTCTGCATGTTGTTTACAGTCCTCAATGTTAATTTATAGAAGCCACGTGTGGCACTCTGCTTCGTTCAGTAGGCAAGAGGCAACGCTGGCACAGAGCTGGCCGCATTCGTATACTCACCGGACTGGAGCGAAAGAAGAGTTCAGCGTATGCTTCACGTGTTTTGGGGTGTATGGCGAAGCCCACTGAGACACAGGGAGAACATGCAAACTCTAGACATGGTGGGCAGACCGGCGCTCATTCCTGGGTTGGAAATCTGTCCATTGTCTTTACTACATTGTTAACATATAGAAATGCTTCCCTTGCTTGACTCTTAACACCCTGTCTACACATCTCCAAAATGTTTTCCTCTTCATCTCTTCTTTTATACCTGGCATTGAACTGGACTTGCAATGAACCAATCACCATCACAGCGGATTTGGCCACAGGAAAGACCAGTCGTCATGTTTAATCAAATGAATTCATTTTTGGTTTTCATGGCTTTAAGTGCAGCTCAGTGGCTTGACCACCGGCCAGTGGTGCACACGCAAACGCATGCATGCGATTGCTCGAGTTTTAGTTAATTAGGAAGACACCGCATCATTAATTAGTACCAGCCGGGGTTACCACAATACAGACGGGAGGTGGGCTACTCTTAGGAAGGTGGAAAGGAGGCAGACGGCGATCGAGAGAGCACATGATTGTTATCGATTCATATTCTGGAAGAAGACAGGACGGGGCAGACAGCATCGGCTCTGTTGAGCAGTTCAAGGGAGCGGGACCGATGGCTGGGGCAGGGATAGGACTCTCCTGGAGCTGGCAATACTCAAGCAATGAGAGTGGGGAGAGGCCACGGGGACACAGCGTGATGACATCTGTGTGAGGGCAAAGCACCCTGGGGAGCTGCCCCTACTGGCCAAAGTGGATGTAGCGGGCTATGCAATGTGGACCTGTGATGAAGTGCTGAGGAAGGGAGAACAGGGTTCATTGGGAAAGATTGCTGGGATTTTAAAGGTATTTATTTATTTACTCGAGTATCTAAGGACACAATTCTTTCAAAGGCGTGATTTTATGAACTTGTTTATTGAACTGACTGTTGAAATCTAAGTAATCAATGTAGGCCTCATGTTTACATTCATAATGTTTGCTGTACACCATACAATGCAAATATCTCAGTTATTTGCCATTTGGCATGGAATTCGTAAAAGCAGTGTGAATGTTTGTAATGTGTCATCTGTTGGAAAGACAAATGCAATGCATTTATTAAAAACATGATGGGCCATCTGTTGGAAAGACAAATGCATTGCATTTATTAAAAATATGATGTTGGAAAGACAAATCTGTTGGAAAGACAAATGCAATGCATTTATTAAAAATATGATGGGCCATCTGTTGGAAAGACAAATGCAATGCATTTATTAAAAATATGATGGGCCATCTGTTGGAAAGACAAATGCAATGCATTTATTAAAAATATGATGGGCCATCTGTTGGAAAGACAAATGCAATGCATTTATTAAAAATATGATGCGCCATCTGTTGGAAAGACAAATGCAATGCATTTATTAAAAATATGATGGGCCAGCTGTTGGAAAGACAAATGCAATGCATTTATTAAAAATATGATGGGCCATCTGTTGGAAAGACAAATGCATTGCATTTATTAAAAATATGATGCGCCATCTGTTGGAAAGATAAATGCAATGCATGTATTAAAAATATGATGCGCCATCTGTTGGAATGACAAATGCAATGCATTTAATAAAAATATGATGGGCCATCTGTTGGAAAGACAAATGCAATGCATTTATTAAAAATATGATGGGCCAGCTGTTGGAAAGACAAATGCAATGCATTTATTAAAAATATGATGCCAGTTGTTGGAAAGACAAATGCATCTGTTGGAAAGACAAATGCAATGCATTTATTAAAAATATGATGGGCCATCTGTTGGAAAGACAAATGCAATGCATTTATTAAAAATATGATGGGCCATCTGTTGGAAAGACAAATGCAATGCATTTATTAAAAATATGATGCACCATCTGTTGGAAAGACAAATGCAGTGCATGTATTAAAAAATGTGATGTGCCATCTTTTGGAATGACAGAAACAGCACCTGGATAGACAGAAACGTATCCTTTTGTTAAGGTATTTATTTTAATGGGTGCACTGTTATACTTTTGGACACTTTAATTCTTCATTTTTCATAAACATCCCCACATTTGAGCTGGTGGGTGGCATGGTGGCACAGTGGTAGTGCTATAAGAAGACCAGAGTTTGCATCCTGGGTCCTCACTGGGTGGAGTCTGCATGTTCTCCCTGTGTCTGCGTGGATTTCCTCCCACAGTCCAAAGACACACAGGTTAGGTAGATTGGTGATCCTAAATTGCCCCTACTGTGTGTTTGGGGTGTTTGTGTGAGTGTGTGTGTTTGCCCTTCAATGGACTAGCGCCCTGTCCAGTGTTTTGCTCCTACCTTGCGCCCTTATGCTAGCTGGGATAGGCTCCAGCAGACCCCTTTGTCCCTGTTCAGGACTTAGCGGGGTCTGAAAATGACTGACTGACTTCTGAACTAAACATCTGGCCCATCTTCTCTCTTGCCCCAGTTCATCTCACTTCATGACTACAGAAGTCCCAACTATTCTTCCCGACTATGAAATGCAGTGAAAACCCGAAACAAGTTGAAATCGCGAAATCAAAACCATTTGCACCAAAGTATAATTTCTACTCAGAAATCAAATTCAGACATAAAAGCCAAAGTTCAGAAACCAGAAATTTGACAAAAGAAATTCTCTCAACCCTTTTGTGGGCACACAGATTAAGGAGGAGATTTGACCAACACACCAAAGACATTACAGCTTGTCCTACCACCTGTAGGTTCAAATCTCAGTTCATGTGCCCTCTTGCTTGAGTTTCCTTGCCTTCCTCAGGCCTCCCCATGTACCCCAATGTCGTATTGGTCCCTTTTTGTAAAAGGCCTCATCCAAGGGTGAGTGAAGACAGAAATACGCCGAGTGGCAAACTTCATCCAGCCATCACCACTGTGGTCTGTAGCTCTTCTGACACCTTGAGATGTGCTGAAGTGGCATTTGGACCCACCAGACACAGAGCCGCGTACCCAGGCTTGTCTCCTCAGGAGAGGCCCAGTTACAAGTTCGCTTTTCTCTTTGCTCTTCTCAGATTTAGCCAGTGATACATGAACATGGCAGCTGGCCACTAGGGACTTGGGCCAGGAGTCTTTTCTCTGGAAAGCATCAGATTGAAGCGTGCATTTGGATTTTCTCACACTTTCAACGCTTTACAGTATGTCTGGTTGGCTTCGGCTCGCTCTCCTCAAGGTCTCGGAGAAACTTTGATTTACTGCATACAGCTAAGTTATGGAACCTTTGGACTTTTACTTTGTTTTCAGTGTTTAATAAACTGAAGCTAACTACATCGCATTTGAGGTGTGAGGACAGAAACCACTGCTTGGCATTGCCCAGGACCAAAGAGGAGACGATCGGAAGTGGCCATTCCCTACCTTAAAATAATACACACAACAAACTTTTATTAGGAGGCATGAAACATATCTTCTTGAAAAAGAAAATCTATTATATACTAATAATAAAATAATACAATAAAATTATAATTGGCACGCAATAAAATAATTCGCCTTTATTATGAGGGTGGCATGGTGGTGCAGTGATAGCGCCACTGCCTCACAGTAAGAAGACCAGGGTTCACAGTTTGCATGTTCTCCCCATGACTGTGTGGGCTTCCTTCAGGTGCTCAGGTGTCCTCCCACAGTCCAAAGACGTGCAGGTTAGGTGCGTTTACAACACTAAATTGGTCCTAGTGTGTTGCTAGGGTGTGCGAGTTTTCGTCCTGCGATGGACTGGCACCTTGTCCAGGGTTTGTCTCTGCCTTGTGCCCTATGCTAGATAGGATATTCTCCAGAAGACCCCCGTGACCCCTGTTCAGTGGGTTACAAAATGCCTGACTGACCTTTATTATGAATGTGAAGTTCATTCACAATACAAGGCCAAGTTACATTCAGATGGATGGATCTGTTTTTGAGTTATTTTGTCCGTAGCCTCACATCATGACACACAGACTGACAAACACATATCACTCCAGAAGTCACCAAATTGTCACCCAAATGTCTATCATCAGGCGCCGCCGCGGATGGCAGCCATTCCAGCAGCTCCGTGTACGACTTTATTTTTCTACCTTTTTTTCTATTTTACTCTATTTTACTGATCACTCCTATCATTTTCTTTTATGTTCGTTCCGTGGACTCTTTTTATTGTTCTTTATCAGTATGCTGCTGCTGGAGTATGTGAATTTCTCCTTGGGATTAATAAAGTATCTATCTATCTATCTATCTATCTATCTATCTATCTATCTATCTATCTATCTATCTATCTATATATCTATTATATAGTGCCTTTCATATCTATCTATCTATCTATCTATCTATCTATCTATCTATCTATCTATCTATCTGTCTATCTATCTATTTATTTATCTATCTATCTATCTCACTCATCACTAATTCTCCAACTTCCCGTGTAGGTAGAAGGCTGAAATTTGGTAGGCTCATTCCTTACAGCTTACTTACAAAAGTTAGGTAGGTTTCATTTCAAAATTCTAAGCATAACGGTCATAACTGGAACCTACTTAAGTACATATATACGGCCATAGCATGCAGCTCGGTTGCCGTGTGAGGTGGAGTTGCGTCCCTCATCGTTAGGCCTACCACGTAATTGAGTGCCTGCCCATATAAGGCCGCCCGTCAGCAGCTATCCAATAGACACGCTGCCGCTAAATATTCGTGGGTAAAGGACTGTGCTTATGCAAACGAAGATGAGATGGTCAGGGATAGAATAGTGTTTGGCACAAACTCAGCAAAAGTGCGAGAAAAACTTTTAAGTGCCGGGTTTTAGCTAACATTAAATAAAGCTGTGAACATCGCAAGATCGCGCGACATAGCACAAGCACAGCTGAGAACCTTCGATGCATGTACTCCGAGCGGCTCACGTGAACTGATTGTGAACGCAGTAGGCAGAGAACAAGCGAGAG
This sequence comes from Polypterus senegalus, assembly GCF_016835505.1. Taxonomy (NCBI): domain Eukaryota; kingdom Metazoa; phylum Chordata; class Cladistia; order Polypteriformes; family Polypteridae; genus Polypterus; species Polypterus senegalus. Next base: position 19,564,957 of record NC_053168.1, read on the forward strand.
CTCCAAAGAGCGCTGAACAAAAAACGCATTACACAATTGAGAAGGCAGCAAAAGAATATGAAGCGAGTGACGCATACAAGCACATTCATAAGTGCAGCTACTGTGGAAAGAAAGCGCACGGTGGAAAAAGTCAATGTCTAGCTAAAGGAAGAAAGTGTAAAAAATGTGGTAAATTGAACCACTTCGCTAAAGTTTGCAGGACTGGGAAAGGTAAACCCGTGCATGCAGTGTGTGATGTCTCAGATAAAGAGGAAGACGAGCTGCTTATTGATGCAGTAAGAAGGAACAACCCTCTGAATCTGAACAAGCCTTTGTAGACATATCAATAGGAAAGCAAGGTGTAAAGCTTAAGTTTAAATTGCGTTCATAGACACGCTGCCACTAAATATTCGCAGGCAAATCCACAACTTAATACTGGGAATGCCTGTTAAACATCTTAGATTCACGAGTACCGATTTGGGTAGTGAACACTTCGATGAATGAAACCTGTTATCTTTACAACGGTTGACAACGAAGATGAGATGGTCAGGGATATTACGTTGTTTTTAAAATGTTTCCTTTTCTTTTTCATAACTTCTTTAACACACTACTTCTCCGCTGTGAATCGCGGGTATTTTGCTAGTCTATCTATAAAATAGTGTCTTATCTATCTATCTATCTATCTAATATGTTGTGTTCCAGCCAGGGTTTGGTTCATATTGTATGTCATCTGTGTGGTTTATTTAGTTTTCATGTGTCAAAGTGTGTTCTGCATGTATTTGCTGGGTGGTTCCCCAAGTGTCATGGTCACCTGCCAGTCACTGCAATGGACTGCCCTCAGCCCTATATAGACATGAAAATCCAAAGTCCTTTGTGGTTCATCGAACGCCCTTGTGGTATGGCAGCTTTCTTCTGTGATTTTCTGTGTTTTTGTGTCGTTATCTGGGGAGTCCCGAAAGCACAGGTACCAAAAACACTTTCCAAAGTTGCCCACTAGAGGGGGGAAAACGCTGTCATAAACCCAGACTAGAAACCCAAAGGGCCAACAGAAATCATTATAAAATAAAAAGGTTTAATTTCACAGGAGCCTGTGCAGCCAAAGCTCCTGTCACGCCATCCCGGACACAGACAGGCAGGAGACAGGTTTTGCCACAGTACACCCGTTTATTTACATAATACGGTACCCAAATTACCAGTCCTGCAACACATCACACCATAATTCCTCCTTGCCGCCAGTCCTTCTTCCTCCACTCCTCCTCAGGCTTTTCTCTTACTCCCGACTCTGGCCAACTTATCGAGTGAGGCGGCTCCTTTTTATATGGCACCCGGAAGGACTCCAGGTGCCCAATGAGCTTCTTTTGGCCACACCTCTGTGTGTGGCGAAAGCGTGACCAAATAAGGCCCTGGAAAGGTCCATGCGCCCCCTGGTGGTGGCCACGAGTTCCAACAGAGTTGAGCTCCAATGCTTATAATCTGTGGACCCACTGGAAACCAAGGGTGCTGCCCTCTATCGACCCGGGGAAGAAACTGTCCCGATTATACTCTCCCCTTTGGGTGTCCTGGCCAGGTAAGGATTCTGGCCACCTGCCCCACAACAAAGAGCACAAAGAATTGCCTGAAAGGAAAGGAAAAACACAGTAAACAAAGTCCTAAAACAGAATCCAAAAATCATGGTTAAAAAACAGAGGAGAGGTTCAAAATAACAATAAACACAATCCCAATATGAATCCAGAGGAGGAGTTTCAGAAGCAGAGCAAGGATTCCAAATCCAGACAATCACAAAGCAATATCAAAGCACAGAAACACAAGAACACACTCCACTCCCAAGCGTGTTCACTGAAGCGCCAGGAACTATGGGAGGTCCTCCCATAAATAGGTGGAGGGCCGTTCTCTGCAGTGATTGGCAGGCAGCCCCGCCCCCTTGGGGAGCCACCCACAAAGCACATGAGACATAACAAAGGCCTTTTACTCCCCTTTACCAATCCACACATAGAGCAGCGTATATCTATACTAATAAAAGGCAAAGCCCTCACTCACTCACTCACTCACTCACTGACTCATCACTAATTCTCCAACTTCCCGTGTGGGTGGAAGGCTGAAATTTGGCAGGTTGATTCCTTACAGCTTCCTTACAAAAGTTGGGCAGGTTTTATATCGAAATTCTACGCGTAATGGTCATAACTGGAAGCAGTTTTTCTCCATTTACTGTAATGGAGATGAGCTTCAACGCCGTGGGGGCGGAGTTTCGTGTGACATCATCACGCCTCCCACGTAATCACGCAGTACATAGAAAACCAGGAAGACCTCAAAAATGCGCTCAAGAAAACATGCATTATATAATTGAGAAGGCAGCGAAACAATAAGAAGCGAGTTCTGCTACTTCGGAAACAAAGCACGATGTAAACCTACACTTTAAATTAAGTTCATAGACAGGCTGCCGCTGGCGTTTGTAATTTAGTGCCTGCCCATAGAAGGCCGTCCGTCAGCGCAATCCAATAGCAAACTGCCACGGGTAAATATTCACGGGTGAAGGACTGTGCTTATGGAGAGGAAGATGAGATGGTCAGGGTGGTGTTTGACACAAACTCAGCGAAACTGCGAGAGAAAGTTTTAAGTGCCAGGACTAAGGTAACATTAAATAAAGCTATGGACATAGCACGAGATGGCACCAGCACAGCTGGGAACCTTCGATGCAAGTACACCGAGTGGCTCACGTGAACTGACGCAGTGCACAGATAAAAAGCAACAGTTCCAAAGAGCGCTGAACAAAAACCGAATTACACAGTTGAAAAGGCAGCAAAAATATGAAGCGCCTGATAAGCATATTCATAAATGCAGCTACTGTGGAAACAAAGCACACGGTGGAAAAAGTCAATGTCCGCTAAAGGAAGACAGTGTAAAAAACCGTGCATGCAGTGTGTCAGGTCTCAGATAAAGAAGAAGACGAGCTGTTTATTGATGCAGTAAGAAACGAATCGATGAATGAAACCTGTCATCTTTACAACGATTGACAAACACGGAATGTAACTTGAACACAACACATCGCATAAATACGACCCTGATTGAAAGAAATAATGATAATCAAATCCTTGATGACAGCAACATTCAATAACACTCACAAAACAATTACTGTATATTGACAATCATGTTACGTTATTTTTAAAATGTTCCCTTTTCTTTTCATAACTTCTACTTCTCCGCTGCGATACGCGGGTATATATTTAAATGTATATATATACCCCTATCTACAGTACATACTCGATAGACAAGCCACATGCTGTGGCTCAATTTAGAGTCTTAGCCTCTAATGCCGACATTCGAGGTTCGATTCCCGAGAGGGATGCACTGAGTATGTACGCGCTACTGATTCATTTTACCTTCGCATCTCCTTGGTTTGGGACGTATGAAAAATATTAGGTTAACGCAGAATCATGTTACGTTATTTTTAAAATGTTTCCCTTTATTAGCACAAGCACAGCTGAGAAGCTTCGATGCATGTACTCCATAACGCGTTAAAAATAACGCATTTAATCACACTTTCAATTCCAAGCAAACGGAACTTTTGTCAATGCATCATTTCCTGGTACATCCATTACACTGATGCACACATCACAGCTACAAAAATGTTAGAGTCGGAATAAAGCGCGTTCCTACGACTGATCATTTCGACTTCCGAGAAGCCTTGATAAAAGCATGGTTTTGTGCACACTGAAAAGCAAGCAAAATTAGATGCATTACAGAAAGCGGACTTTGTGGCTCTTACTGGGGATCATTGGACTTCCGTGACCGTTAGTAATTCTAATTACATCTAATTACAAAATGTTCAATGATCACACTGTTTTAGCCTAATGTACAAAATAATTTTGGCTAAGGTTACTCAGAGTTTAAAGATTAAGTTGGTCAAATTACCTTTTATGTTTCTGACTTATTTTTTTCAGAAGAAAAACTGCACTTTATGTTGAAATTTTGGTTATTATTATTTAAAGACAATACTATTCTGAAAATCTACTTAAAGTACTTAAACTACCACTTTATTTTTAAGTCTGCCCAATTTTAACCAGGGATGATATTTTTGTTTCTGTTTTGAATTCAAATGCAGTTTAAAGGCTTTTTTTCAGAAATTAAAACAGCTTCAGTTTACAATATTCATGTACATGTCTATTATTTGATTCTGTCGCCCACTAAAACACTTTTAAATTAAAAAAAACCATTTGCGATTTGGGGCAAATTTACGTGTGCGATTACATACGATTAATCAAGATTAATTCTTACACAGCCTCTAATTAATTGGATTAATTTTTTTAATCGAGTCCCACCCCTAATATATATATATATGTGGATATATATATGTAGATTTGTATATATAAATGTGTATATACAGTATATATGTAGATATGTATATGTGTATATACAGTATGTATATATGTGTGTGTGTGTATATGTATATATATATATAACTGTGTATATATATGTGTATAGATGTATATATATATATATATATATATTTATATATATATATGCCAGCAACACTCATGACAATGACAAAACAATTACATTGTCAATCATGTTACGTTATTATTAAAATGTTTCCTTTTCTTTTTACTTCTCCGCTGCCAATCGCAGGTATTTTGCTATATATATATATATATATATATATATATATATATATATATACAGATATATATATATATATACAGATATATATAAATATATATATACAGATATATATAAATATATATATACAGATATATATAAATAGATAGATATGACAACAACACTCAATATCAATGACAAAACAATTACATTAACAATCATCTTACGTTATTTTTAAAATGTTTGCTTTTCATTTTCATAACTTCTTTAACACACTACTTCTCCGCTGCGAAGCGCGGGTATTTTGCTAGTAATACATAAAACAAACATGAATATGAATAAATGGCATAAAATTAAACAAAACAAGCAAGAGACTTAACTTTGAACACCAGCCAGGGTGAAACCGTGACACGTCAATTATATGTGAATTGCTGGATTTTTGTCTTGGATTAACTTTGCCTTTTCTGGCATCGCCGGCTGCACATTTTGTGCTCTTTGGAGCATCTCGGTTTAACAGAGCCTGTTTTTTTGAAGATAAATCTTATCTTTCTATTATATAAAAAAATCTGCAACAAGACTTTTTTTTCAAGAGATTTCTTCAAGTCCCGTGAGATGAGACTTTGGCCATTAGATGTTTTCGAGTCCCGCCCTCCTCCCCACCATCTGCAGATAACAGCCACTCCCACAGTCCTCTCACTTCTCATTCGTTTGAATGCTTTTGTCAGACACACTTCCTGCGCTGTCCACTCTTATAAATTTTTACGTTCTCCTCACTTTAAGTTCCCAATTAAAGAAGACTTATTATGTCCAAACCTTATTAAAGAATTTCATCACAAAGGATTATCAACAGAAAAAATGACTGCACGGGCAATCCTAGCACCGAGAAACGATGAAGTCGATCGAATTAACGCAAAAATTGTCAGTCGGTTACACGGCAAATTGGTTAAATGCGTATCAATAGACTGTGCTGAAACAGTTGGTGGTGATCGTGTGGAAGATGAAAACATCAACTTACAAAATCCCGCAGAACATCTACAACCGTTAACACTGTCCGGTTTTACACCGGCCAAATTACTGTTGACAAAAGAAAGGTGATGGAATACATCTTCCGCAGATAACATTAGAATTCGATAAAGTCGTTTTATTTAATACAGAGAAAGAAACGAAATTCAATCACGGGCAGTTATATGTTGCGTTGTCACGATGCAAGTCCAAACACAGAGTCAAAATACAATGCGATATTGATGAAATTTGAATTCAAAAAATTGTTTTTACTGAAGTTTACAGTAAAGTTTAAAAAGTATTTGCATGCTAATTTCAATGCCAAACAGAACGAAAACATATAACGCAATGAATACCTCTAACACAACATGAAACATAATTTACTTTCAAATTATTACGTTTTACTGTTTTTTACTATGATTAATCACTCGCTGTAATGTAAAATAGTTCTATTATGCATATGTAACAATTCCCATGAAAATAAAAATCTGTTTGAATTCTAAATCCACAGCCCCATATCCGAGCGGCAGAGCCGCAAAGAGGCTAACGTGTTGCGCAGCCCCGGGGGTTGGCGAGCGAAGCAAGTAGGGGGCCAAGCCCCCTAGTATTTATAAAGATTCTTCATTGCCCTTTTTAACAAGCCGCGTTTTGCTAGTTTCCCTCTCTAGTGGGTATTTTGAGTATTTTCAGGACTTTATGCTTTGGGACTCTCAAGTTCATAACATAATAGATAAACCTGTTCACAGTCAAAAGGATTTTCAAGCTTCACGCATATTCCTATTGCTGTGTTTTGTGGGTGAAGCCCCAGGAGGCGGGGCCACTCATGACAAAACTTTTGTAACAATACAAAGCATTAATTCTGAACACGCTGAGGTGGATTGGACCTGATAAGGAAATGCACACACCTGTCTATAGAAGGAGAGCAAAATCCAAGTCAGGAGGTCGAAGGAATTGCCAGCAGAGTTTAGAGACAGGATTGTGTTGAGGCGCAGATCTGGGCAAGGCTACAAATAAAGCTCAGCGGCCTCCATAAATCTTAAATAGAATAAGTTTGGAACAGAACTAGCCACCTGACCAGACTGAGTACTCATGGGAGAATAGCCCTGGTAAGAGAGGTGACCAAGAAATCTGATGGCCAACCTGTGTGGAGATGGGAAAAACTTCTAGAAGGACAACTGACACTGCAACACTCCAGTGATCCTGGCTTTACATCAGAGTGGCCAGACAACACATGAAAGCCAGCATGGAGTTTGCAAAAAGTCGCCTAAAGGACTCTGAGACTGTGAGAAATGAGATGCTCTGGTCTGATCAAAACAGGACTGACCACTTTTGGCCTCAGTTCTAATCTTCAGGTCTGGAGGAACCGCTCATTACCTGTGCATTACCATACCATCGGTGAAGTATGCTGGTGATGGCATCCTGCTGTAGGGTTAAAAACTGGGAGACTCGACAGAGTTGAGGGAAAGCTGAATGGAGCAAAGTATGGAGATATCCTCAATGAAAACCTCCTCTGGAGCACTCTGGACCTCAGACTGGGCTGATGGTTCACTGACTCAACACCCAAAGCAAAGATGACATAGCAGTGGCTTAGGGACATCTCTGGGAATGCCTTTGAGTGGCCCTGCCAGAGCCAGACTTGAACCAAATCAAGCATCTCTGGAAGCCCCTGGAAATAGCTGACCATTGATGGTCTCCATCTAACCTGACAGAGTTTGAGAGGATCTGCTGAGGTAAATAGCAGAAAATCCCCAATTACAGGAGTGTGAAGCTTGTGGTGTGACACCTGAGAAGACTCCATGCTGCCTAAGGGGCTTCACTTCAGCTGAAAACTGAGGAAAGGATCTGAATACCTGTGTTACTCTGAGATTTATGTTTTTTTTTTTTATTTTATTTTTATCAATTTGCTACAGTCCTGTTTTCGCTTTGTCATTCTGGGGTGTTGAGTGTTGCTTGATGTGGAAAAAGTGAATTGAAACGATTTGAACTCAAGGCTGCACCACAACAACATAATGTGAAAAAGTGAAGGGAGATGAAGACTTTGTGAAGGCTCTGAATGACAAGGAACAAAGTAACACTGTCACTACACACGGCCGACACGGCGAGTTTACTTGAAATCCCCACCAACGTTCTCATGTCCTTTGTGCAGCCCTGCCATTTTTATACTCCTTAATGAACTACGAGCCTGAGAGGCAGCCCTGAAAGCGTTTCTGGCCTTTTGCCTTGGCATGTGAAGGCTGCTGCTCCTCTACTTGTACCTCTTGTAATTGACGAACATATTTTTCCAGTTAGGTGTAAAGTATGGAGATGTTTACTGCCATCGGATGACATACGTTCTTTGGTTTAATTGAGCTTGCAAGGTGGGATCCAGATTTCTATAAGTGCACTTTCCAAAGTTTGTGAACTGGACTTCATTTGCATTCCAGATACATTACAGCGCACAGCTGAAACGTGTGCTAGGAAATCATTTCCACAAGTATGGGGGGATCGGCCCACAGGAGGTTAGTCGGCTTTAAAAAAAACGCCATTGCACATCGGGCTTGGTCTGCCCCATCTGGACAGCATCGTTACAAATGCGCTTCAAGAATTGTGTAGCTGACGCTTTAGAGCAGCACAACGTGAAGGGGGGCGGCACAGTGGCGCAGTGCTTAGCATCTTATGAGTCCGGCCTTCCTCCGTGATTTGGTAGGCTTTCCTTGACTTCTTTTCATGTCCTTAAAATCTGCAGATTAGGATATTTGGAGTCCTTAAATTGCCTCGTTGTGAATGAGTGTGTGTGTGTGTGTGTGTGTGTCTTGGAACTGCGCACATCCTGCCTTTCCACCAGTGCTGCCAGCAGAGGCCCAGCTTCCCAATGACTGAAAGAAATGATTTTGGAAAATAAAAACATCGATTGAAGTGCAGGAAGAATAAAGTGGTTTGTTGTAGCCTTTTATCTATTCTATAGTGCCTTTCACATCTATCTATCTATCTATCTATCTATCTATCTATCTATCTATCTATCTATCTAATATATAGTGCCTTACATACTTACATATCTATCTATCTATCTATCTATCTATCTATCTATCTATCTATCTATCTATCTATCACATCTATTTATTTATCTAATATATAGCACCTTTAATGGCCACCAAAATATTAACACAGGTCATTTATTGCCTTTTATATCTGTAGTATGTTTTATACTCCATTTCATTTGTCTCTTATATAGCTCCTTTCATATCTATATGTGTATCTTATAGCCTGTTGTGCATCTACAGTATTTCTATTATATCGTGACTTTCAGATGGTTCTGTCTGTTTATCTTTCTATCAGTCATTTATTGCCTTTCACATCTATTTATCTATTTATTATAAAGGGCTTTTCATATCAATGTTTTATACTGTATTTCATTAATTGCTTTTACTGTATAACACCTTTCACGTCAATATATCTGTCTTATAGCCTCTTTTACATCTATCTGTATTATGTACATTTTTCATTTGTCCATATATCACGTTACGTTTCACATCTATCTCAAAGTAATTTGTTGCCTTTTTTTATATCTGTTTAAAGTGTCTTTCATGTCTATCCATATTTTACACTGCATTTCAAGGTCTATTATATAGCTCATTTCATGTTAATATATCTATTTTATAGCCCTTTTCACAGAGCTTTTTGTATCTGTCTAATCTTCTATGTATCTGTCTATCTATTGCTATCACTTATTGCACTTCACTTTTCTTTATAGTAACTTTAATGAGTATCACTATACAGTATAACAGTATCTTTCAGACACTTATCTTTCATTTATTGCCTAACATATCTGTTTATTTATTATAAAGTGCCTTTCATATCTATGTTTTATATTGTATTTCATTAGTTCAGTATAGGTCCTGTCACATACTGTATATTTATATATATATATATATATATATATATATATATATATATATATATATATATATATATATACAGTGAACCCTCGTTTATCACGGTTAATGCGTTCCAGACTCTACCGTGATAAATGAATTTTCGCGAAGTAGGAGTCTTTATTTATAAATCAAATATTTTCACAGTTAGAGTATAGAAAACCTGTTTACAACCTTCTAAATACGTTTTGTAACATTATTAGAGCCCTCTAGACATGAAATAACACCCTTTAGTCACCATTACACTCTTATTACCCAATATATTAGACAAAATAAGAGAAAATAAGACATATTAGACATTAGAAATATCATATTATTACTAGGCTCACCCGCCTTTTAAAGCGACCGACTTTTATCCTCAATTTGCGTGCGCTCCATGTGTACATCAGGCATGTAAGTGTAGGGAATGAGAACATCAAAGTGCCCATTCATAACATCTCCCGAAAATCTAAGTTTTTTTTTTTATCCCCTCAAGTGCCTGTCCAAAGTCGTACAATGTCAGCCCGAATCTGTACCGCTAAAGATGGAGTTTCATGCACTAAATAAGCTATAGATGAGAATAAGCAAGCACCATCTCCCTTGATATTTACTAGACGGTGAGGTATTTGTACTCCATCAACATTAATTATTTCCAGAGACATAATTTTGTCTATTTTTTCAGCGCATCGCGCACAAAAGCAAGGGAACGATGGGAGCACCAGAACTCTGCTCACATCGTGTCGCTTCATACTGTAAGCCGCAAGTAGTAAGTCTGTGATAAGCGGAATACCGCTACGATTTGCACTCATGGGAAGATAGGACAATCCCGAACGCTTTTATCTAGTAGATTATTGTACTGTACATTTAATTACACACAACCACTAACCTATGAAGGCACGACCTCAGTAGGAGAGTCTTCAGGTGGTGCAGTATCTTCAGCAGGTGCGTCGTTGTCTTCAGTGAAGAAGTACTAGGAGTAGGCAGTGGATGTCTGGGTGCGCGGCTGAAGAACATCTTGATAGGCAGTTGCTGGCGCTGTCTTTTCATATGCGTGAGGAGGCTTTTGTAGGGTATTGCCATCTTTAATCATATCCAAGAGTTTCACCTTCTCCTGGATAGTAAGCATCTTCCTCCGGCGCTTAGTTTTATTGTCAGAAGGCTTAGAAAATGCAGCACGTTTAGGAGCCATCGTGGGGCTTAGATAAAAGTTCTCAGAAAGCGCATGCGTAGTGATGTAAGCATGTATGAGAAAAAAATTGCGATAGAGTGAAGCCGCCGCGAAAGTTGAAGCGTAATATAGCGAAGGATCACTGTATGTATATATATATATATATATATATATATATATATATATAATATGTGTGTGTGTGTCGTATAGCCTCTTTTACATCTATCTGTGTTGTATAGTACCTTCATGTATATCCCTATATGGCACTACATTTCACATCTATCTCTTAGTAGTTTATTGCCTTTTATGTCTCTTTACGGTATCTATTATAAAATGGCTTTCACATCTGTCTGTATTTTCACTGCATTCTTCTGTCGAATATATTACTCTTTTCACATTAATAAATCTATTTTATATAATTTTTCATATCTATCTATCCAATGCTATTGACGTCTTTTTCATATAGGGCCTTTCACATTTATATATCTATCATTTAAAGCCTTTCAGTTCAGTTTGTGTCTCTACCACAGTACATCGTGCTCGTCATCTAACTAGGTACATATTATGCTTTGCCTTTCGTAATTTGTATTATTTTATAGCTTTATAATGCTCTGGTGAGGGCTCATCTGAAGTACTTTGTGCAGATTTGGCTCCAAAAAGGTCATAGCAGCCTAGAAAAAGTCCAGAGAAGAGCGACTAGGCTGACTCCAGGGCTACAGGGGATGAGTTATGATAAAAGATTAAAAGAGTTGAGCCTTTAAAGGAGATTAAGAGGAGACATGACTGAAGTGTTTACTATTATGAAGGGTTCAGTGGATCGAGATGTGACATTAAAATGAGTTCATCAAGAACACGGGGACACGGTTGGGAACTTGTTAAGGGTAAATTTCACACAAACATTAGGAAGTTTTTCTTCACACAGAGAACCACCGACACTTGGAGTAAGTGACCAAGTAGTGCGGTAGACAGTAGGACTTTAGGGACTTTCAAAACTCGACTTGATGTTTATTTACAAGAATTAAGTGGATAGGACTGGCGAGCCTTGTTGGGCTGAATGTCCTGTTCTCGTCTTGATTGTTCTGATGTTCTTATGTACAGCTTTTCCTCTCTCTCTCTCTATGATTTTTTATATAGCGCCTTTCATCTTTGTCTCTCTGTGTTTTTTTTTGTCTGGAGTTTTCTCTTGGTCTCAGTCCGACTATCTCATGTGTGTGGTGGTCCTGAGCTCCCTATGTGAGGTCCTCCAGTGTCAGTGTGCCCCGGACACTCATTGGCAGCTCTAAACTTGCCCCACACGAGTGCGAGAGGGCCCAGAACAGAACGGTAAGCTCTGCAGGGACGGTTCCTAGACAGAACAACAACAGATGTATTTCGGAAACGAGCCGTAAATGGAAGATTATTGCCATCCGTGTGACTTTCCCAATTTTAATACTGTGATGTTTTTTTTTTAAACTGTAATAACTGGACGATCCAACCTGGGATGGCAAAGCCGACTTCTGCAGGTCTTCACTGTATTGTTGGAATTTCAGTTAAGAGGCCAGACACGTTTCGTGCTTTTTTGAAGTGCAGTCTGTTCTAAATTTTCATGTTGTACTTTCAGGAAACTTTAGCTTTGCCCTTTGGCAGTGTCAGCACAAAATGTCACAGCAAATCAGCATGAGGGGGTGGTTGGGAGGTGGTCTCAATGTAGGCACTTGTTAGGTTTTCTGAGCATGTCGGTCATTTCACTAAATAAAAGCAGGAGTTCTGAGCGGTGCTCACCCCAAGTCCTGTCCTCAGGGAATGAGCAGGATGCCACCACCGGAAACGGGATGGACATGAGAGACCAGAAAGTGCAAAGTGCTGTCAGACAAAAGAGCCGGGCCAATCACACTTGACAGAAGAAACCATTAAGAGCGTAAAGGAATTACAATGGCAGGGCACTCTGGGCTAGTTGGTGGGTGTCTGACGGGTCTCGTTTCTACTCTGCTTGTAATTTCACGTGAATGCTTTTGTTAAGGTCAGGCCATGTTAAGCCGATGTCACATTCAATGATTCCAGGTGAAGGTCATGTCAGACATGCCGACCGCAGTTATTGAGCTCTTTGCCTTATCACGTCAATTTGCTGACTTTTCAAGTGCTTTTCTATGCTAGCCCTCATTTATAAACTGCTCAAAAAAATTAAAGGAACACTTTAAAAACACATCAGATCTCAACGGGACAATAAATCCTGCTGGCTATCTCTACTGATATGAAGTGATATGGTAATGTGTTAGGAACGAAAGGATGGCACATCGTTTGACGGAAATGAAAATGATCAACCTGCAGAGGGCTGAATTCAAAGACACCATGAAAATCAAAGTGAAGAAATGAAGCGGCAGGCAGTCGAGTCCATTTTGCCAAAATTTTATTGCAGCAACTCCAAATCATGCTCAGTAGTTTATATGGCCCCCACGTGCTTGTATGTATGCCTGACAATGTCGTCTTGCATGTTCCTAATGAGACGACAGATGGTGTCTTGGGGGATCTCCTCCCAGATCTGGACCAGGGCATCACTGAGCTCCTGGACAGTCTGAGGTGCAACCTGGTGGCTTTGGATGGACCCAAACATAATGTCTCAGAGGTGTTCTCTTGGATTGAGGTCAGGTGACTGAGCGTGGGGGCCAGTCAATGGTATCAATTCCTTCATCCTCCAGGAACTGCCTGCATACTCTCACCACATGAGGCCGGGCATTGTCATGCACCAGGAGGAACCCAGGACCCACTGCACCAGCTTAGGGTCTAACAATGGGTCCAAGGATTTCATCCCAATACCTAATGGCAGTCAAGGTACCATTCTCTAGCCTGTAGCGGTCTGTGTGTCCCTCCATGGATATGCCTCCACAGACCATCACTGACCCACCACCAAACTGGTCATGCTGAATGATGTTACAAGCAGCATAACGTTATCCACGGCTTCTCCAGACCCAGTCATGTCTGTCACATGTGCTCAGGGTGAACCTGCTCTCCTCTGTGAAAAGCACAGGGCACCATGTGGTGAACCTGGCAATTCTGGTATTATATGGCAAATGCCAATAGAGCTCCACAGTGCCAGGCAGTGAGCACAGGGCCCACTAGAGGACATCAGGCCCTTAGGCCACCGTCATGAAGTCTGTTTCTGATTGTTTGGTCAAAGACATTCACACCGGTGGCCTGCTGTAGGTCATTTTGTAAACCTCTGGAAGTTCTCAGCCTATTCCTCCTTGCCCAAAGTACCAGATAGCGGTGGGTCCTGCTGATGGGTTAAGGACCTTCTACAGCCCTGTCCAGAGCTCCTAGAGTAACTGCCTGTCTCCTGGAATCTCCTCCATGCCCTTGAGATGGTGCTGGGAGACACAGCAAACCTTCTCGCAATGGGAGACATGTATTGATGTGCCATCCTGGAGAAGTTGGACTACCTGTGCCACCTCTGTAGGGTCCAGGTATTGCCTCATGCTACCAGTAGTGACACTGACCGTAGCCAAATGCAAAACAGATGTTCACAAAACAGTGAACAAACAGATGAGGAGGGAAAAAATGTCAGGGGCCTCCACCTGTTAAACCATTCCTGTTTTGGGGGTCGTCTCATTGTTGCCCCTCTAGTGCACCTGCTGTTCATTTCATTGACACCAAAGCATCTGAAACTGATTAACAGCCCCCTCTGCTACTTAACTGACCAGATCAATAGCCCACAAGTGTCATTGACTTGATGCTATACTGTACTCTGATTAATAAATGCTCCTGTAATTTATTTGAGCTGTGTATAAAGACCGTTGGTGATCGTTAGATCGCGTATTTGAGCTCACCAGTGGAGGTCCATTTAAGATGGTGGCCAGCAAGCACTTCTACAAAGACGTGGACGACCGGACCAAATGCGCAAGTCATGAAGTTGAAGCAGAAACCTTTAAGAAGACCCTGGATGACATTTTGGGAACAGCTTATCAGTTAACTAACCCAATAAGGAACAAATTGACTGAATGGCCCGCTGTTGTGTCCGTGTGTTCTTAATTAGCATTAAACTGGACCTTTGCTTCCATTTAGGAGATCACCAGCCTTTATTCATTGGCTCACACTTTTATCCAAAGTAACTTACAAATCACAAGCCCTTAGTGCTTTCAGCATTTCTTCGGTTTCAGGATCACAGAAGTGCCAGGTTGTGACCTCAAGTTTTAAAGAGCGGCACCTTAACCACGAGCAGATGCTCCTTTGGCTCTTGTGGCAGATAAAGTTTAAAAGCTCAATTCGTCTGCCCGCCTGTCATTTTCCTTTTATTCCTTGCCTTATCTCGTTGAAGCACAAGCTTTCTCAGAGCTGCAGGCGCATGGGGGTCTATTTTTTTTTTTTTTCTTGTTAGGTTTGCACAGGATAATGCTGTTTGGGAAAAGCATATCTAATGGCGGCACTCCATTTTTATTTCCTCTCGTCTTTTGTCTCTGCAGTTCCGGCTCGTGGTGAAGACGGCCCTGAAGCTGCTGCTGGTGTTTGTGGAGTACACGGAGTCCAATGCACCACTGCTCATCGAAGCCGTCAGTAAGGTGGACAGCAAGAGAGGTAGGTCGCTTTGGGCGTCACGCCGCAGAGACTGCGGGTGGGCACACTTCTGTGGACTGCTCACAAGGGGCACCGCCAGTTCATTAGAATTAGGTGACAGGTTAGTTGACCCAGCCATCATTTGACAAAAGGGTTCGTCGAATGGAGACACTTCTGAAGGAAATATATAGAGATATTGGAAAGAGCTGGCAATATATCCACTTAAATAAAAAGGCAGGTATCTGTGTGTCTATCTGCTTGATATGGCTCTGTTATTCCAACAGATGGCACATCATAAACATTTTTTACAATAAAATGTGTTGCATTTGTCATTCTAAGAAAAGGTGCATCACTAACATTAACACAGCTTTTCCAAATCCTATACCAAATGGCATATAACTGAGACATATGCATTTAGTTTGTCATTCCAACAGATGGTGCATCACAAAGATTTGTAGTAAAGAAATACATTACATGTGGCATTCCAATAGATGGAGCATCACAAACAACACTGCTTTTACAAATACTATAACAAATGGTGTATAACTGAGATATGTGTGTTGCATTTGTCATTCCAACATTTGGTGCATCACAAATATTTGTAGTAATGAAATGAATTGTATTTCCCATTCTAACAGATAGTGCATCACTAACATTAACATTGCTTTTACTAATCCCATACCAAATGGCGTATAACTGAGACATCTGCATTGCATTTGTTATTCCAACAGATGGTGCATCACAAAGATTTGTAGTAAAGAAATACATGATATGTGCCATTCCAATAGATGGAGCATCACAATCATCAACACTGATTTTGCAAATCCTTTACCAAATGGCGTATGACAGGAACATGCATTCAATTTGTTATTCCAACAAATGGTGCAACACAAATATTTGTAGTAATAAAATGTATTACATTTGCCATTCCAACAGATGGTGCATCCCATACATTTGTAGTAATAAAATGCATTGCATTTGCCATTCCAACAGATGGTACATCACTAACATTAACATTGCTTTTACTAATCCCATACCAAATGGCGTATAACTGAGACATCTGCATTGCATTTGTTATTCCAACAGATGGTGCATCACAAAGATTTGTAGTAAAGAAATGCATGATATGTGCCATTCCAATAGATGGAGCATCACAATCATTAACACTGATTTTACAAATCCTTTACCAAATGGCATATAACTGAGACATGTGCATTGCATTTGTCATTCCAACAGGTGGCGCATTACAAACATTTGTAGTGATGAAATGCATTGCATTTGCCATTCCAACAGATGGTGCATCACTAACATTAATACTACTTTTATTAGTCCCATACCAAATGGCATATAACAGACATATGCATTGCCTCATATAATGACTTCTTTGTGGAAGTGTTGGTTCTTCCAGTGATGGCTGACCCTCATTTCATCCCAAGTAACAATCCATGAGGAGATGTCGGTGGGATTCTCTCTAAGAAGGTCCAAGTTCTTGTGACTGAATTCCTGGTGACATGCTTTCTGATCCACAGTCAGCACTCGAGGAGCACATCAGGAACTGACCTTTGACCTCATCATTCCTTTTTGTAGGAAACTTCAGTTGGCATTCCCTATAAATACGTTTGTTTTTGGTTTAGTGAATTCTAGGACTCTTAAATTGGACTGCGTACTTGACAAGTTGTTATTTTTTCTGGGCCAGGCAAATTTAGCAATTTGAAAAACAAGAAGAAATAAAGATAAAACAGTCATGTGCTAATTAAGAGCAGACTTAAAAAGAGAATTGTTATATTATAAACTTATAAATGCTATCAGAACTTCTTGTAAAAAGCAAAAAGTTGGGGAGTGTTGTGTTTTGTCAATGGTGGGGAGTTACCGGGGAATTTCTTTGAATTTGTGTTTCCAGTATGTAATTTGTTATCATTAATGCTTATATTTAATATTATGGTTTTCATATATATAATTGCAATAAAAGTTTTAAAAAATGAAAATATCTATTGCGATGCCCGGGCGCGTACAGCACACCTTTATTTTTCAGCTGCCAATTCCCAGTAATGTACAAATAATGTCCACGATGACAGCACAGTCCTTGCGCCTCCAGTCCTCCACACAGGCTTTGCCCTTCTTCCTCCCAATTCTGGTCATTGAATACTGGCAGTTTGGCCCCCTTTTTTAGGACACCCAGCGGAACTCCTGATGTCCAACAACATTCTGGTGTGGCGGAAGTGCTACCAAACAGGGCCCAGCAAACGTCCAAGCACCCCCTCGTGGAGGCCACAGGCCCCGGCAGGGTTGAGCTTCCATGAACCAAACCCATGGCCTGCTGCAAGCCAAAGGGGCTGCCCTCTATTGGCCCGGGGGAGAAAATGTCCTGACAAAGCTCTCTCCACCAGTCCTTCCAGCTTAACATGCATCGCAGGAAAATTAATAGAAGGAATTATTAAGGATAAGATTGAGCAACACCTGGCAAGGACAGGAGATATTCTGAGCAGTCAGCATGGGATCAGAAGATGGAGGTCGTGTTTTACTAACATGCTAGAATTCTATGAGGAGGCAACAAAAGGATATGATCAAAGTGGAGCAGATGATGTTATTTATCTGGACTTTCAGAAAGCATTTGATAAGGTGCCACATGAGAGGTTGGCCATCAAATTAAAAGAAGTGGGAGTTCAGGGTGATGTTTATGGATGGGTGCAGAATTGGCTCAGACACAGGAAGCAGAGGGTGATGGTGCGAGGAACCTCATCAGAACTGGCCGATGTTAAGAGTGGTGTTCCACAGGGGTCAGTGCTAGGGCCGCTGCTGTTTTTAATATATATAAATGATTTAGATAGGAATATAAGTAACAAGCTGGTTAAGTTTGCAGATGATACCAAGATAGGTGGATTAGCAGATAATTTGGAATCCGTTATATCACCACAGAAGGACTTGGATAGCAGACAGGCTTGGGCAGATCTGTGGCAGGTGAAATTTAATGTCAGTAAATGTAAAGTGTTACACATAGGAAGTAAAAATGTTAGGTTTGAATACACAATGGGCGGTAGGAAAATCAAAAGTACACCTTATGAGAGGTATATATAGCGCCTTAATGTGTGGAGTACAAGTCACAGGAGGTTATGGTGAAGCTTTATAACACACTGGTGAGGCCTCATCTGGAGTACTGGGTGAAGTTTTGGTCTCCAGGCTACAAAAAGGACATAGCAGCACAAGAAAAGGTCCAGAGAAGAGCGACTAGGCTGATTCAGGACTACTGGGGTTGACTTATGAGGAAAGATTAAAAGAGCTGAGCCTTTACAGTTTAAGCAAAAGAAGATTAAGAGGTGACATGAGGTGTTTAAAATTCTGAAGGGAATTAGTACAGTGGATCGAGACTTGTATTTTAAAATGAGCTCATCAAGAACACGGGGATACAGTTGGAAACTTGTTAAGGGTAAATTTCGCACAAACATTAGGAAGTTTTTCTTTACACAAAGAACAGATAGACACTTGGAATAAGAGACCAAGTAGTGTGGTAGACAGTAAGATGTTAGGGACTTTCAAAACTCGACTTGATGTTTTCTTGAAGGAAACAAGTGGATAGGACTGGTGAGCTTTGTTGGGCTGAATGGCTTGTTCTTGTCTGGAGTGTTATAATGTTCCTTCCATTGTTGGGCCTTCTGCCATAATGTCTGTCTGTCCGTCCATCTATCTATCATATAGTGCCTTTCACATCTCTCTCTCTCTCACTGTCTCTCTAAATGTGAAACAGCCCAGCTTGCCGGCTCAGTATCCTCTCTCAGATCCACTAAACCACAAACAGCCGTCACTGATATCCGATTTGGCACTCCGATTTATTTTGCATCCTAGTGGTGGCTCTGAAGCTAGGGATCTATGCCGGCGGCAGTTGGAAGGTTGCCGGTTTGAATCCCGTAAATGCCAGAAGTGATTCCACTCAGTTGGGCCCTTAAGCGGCAGTTGCTCCATCCTGGGTATGATGTTAACCTGCAAGCAGGTCCTCCTATGGACACTCCAGCCACTCCACTGTAAAAAAACTCACTCTGTCCCATTCCATCTGACCTAGTGTGGTGCTGAGGTGTCACCCGTTGCGCAGATTCTGAGGTGGTTCGCCATGTAGTGGGTGTGACAAAGCGCTGTATCAGTCCATGCTCCTGACCTCTTCCTCTTGTCCCGGTAAGCAAGTTCACCATCAGCAGCAGCGTTCAGATGTCTTCTGTTTCCAGAGATCCTCATTACAGTCGGCCTGTTCGGATCACCCAACACAGCACATCTCTGAGTGTAGGCAGAGCGGTGGCTCTGATGCTAGGGATCTGCACTGGCAATCAGAAGGTCACCGGTTCGAATCCCATAAATGCCAGAAGGGACTCTGCTCTGTTGGGCACTTGAGCAAGGCCCTTAACCTGCAATTGCTTAACGCTTTGAGTAGTGAGAAAAGCGCTATATAAATGCAAAGAATTATTATTATTTTTTATTATTATTTATGGCCACAGAGGAAGGCAGAGTAGAAGCACGGTGTGACAACCAAGTGTTCATAACAGGGGGCCTTGTGTCTGCTGACCTGTGTCGCTGTATATACACGTAAAAGAGCTGCCTAATCTGAGTTGCTTCAATCACTTAGGAACGTGTTTTGCAGCTCATAAGAAAGTCTTTTAAAATTTGGGAATGTTCTCCATATATCCAGAAAGAAAAAAAACTCACCATCCTTTCTTTTTTTCTTTATAATATGGTGGCTGAACATTTAAGAAGCAAGCGAATACACCGAAGGAATTTGGACGGCTTCCCAACACCTTTTGTAATTAGTGTTATTGGTGAGGAAACATGAGATGGCAGGAAGAAGTTGAGTCTCGATTTAGCTTTACGTCAGCAAAGCCGATGATTGGCTCAGTGTCACTCGGCCTTAAGAATGGAACGGTTTCCTGGGAGATAGCATTCCCTGAACCCAAGTCACTGACTGGCTTAGCAAACTGGGAATCATGTGCGTGTGTGTGTCAGTCTGCAGCTTAAGAGTTCCACTTGGACCTCCAACCAGCATGTCCACAAGAGATGAACTTTAGATCAACACGTCCACTTTTAAAATAACAAACAAGCGTAACACTGAGCCTTTAAAGACAGCTGTGCCAGATGTGGGATTGGCCGGCAGATTTGAAAACCTGACTCGAGATTTATGAGATGCTGTTATCCAAAACGGCTAATGTCCATTCCTATTAAAAACACATACACGATAACTTCATTGAGTTATTATATACACTGGCACGGTAGGCCAAAGCAACAGAGGAGAGACACGCACAGTAAAGTGCTGACAGGTAGGCCGTGTGCTGATTCAGTACTCACCTTCAGCTCATCGTGTCTGCGCTCCGACTGTAACAGAAAAACATATCAAGAATTACTACATACTTAGAAAGAGTCATGGGATGGCATCCATTATAAACAGATGCTGTGTGATGTGAACATTGTCAGTTTGATGCCACCAAGACTTTGTTAATGATGACAAAAAAAATAAATTACGGAGCACTTTAGTAAGTAGGTAGATAGAACCATCTATCTATATGTCTGTCTGTCTATCATATAGTGCCTTTCCTATCTATCTATCTATCTATCTATCTATCTATCTATCTATCTATCTATCTATCTATCTATCTATCTATCTATCTATCATATAGTGCCTTTCTATCTATCTATCTATCTATCTATCTATCTATCTATCTATCTATCTATCTATCTATCTATCTATCTATTATATAGTGCCCTTCACATATCTATCTATCTATCTATCTATCTATCTATCTATCTATCTATCTATCTATCTATCTATCTATCTATCTGTTATATAGTGCCTTTCATATCCATCCATCTGTCTTCTGTCTGTCTATCTACTGTATCAGTCAGTGATAAACAGGAGACATCAGACAGACGAGGGTCTCTAATGTTTGTGAGGTCCTTCCTCCTCATTGGCTGCCTTCTATGCATTGTCCTCCTAGACGAGCACTAATTGACTGTCCGCTCTCACGCACACAGAGCCAGCTGCTACGACTAAAAGACTGGCTGGAGTGAGTCGCTGGGTATATCACATGACATGACGGGTCTTCACAGGAGCTCACCACCGACAGCTTCCGATTTGCTACGATTATGTAAACGACGGCTTTAACAGAAAACCACTACAAAAGTTGTCTTATGTGAGTTGGCTTTAAAGAGCACCGAGGTGACAGAGACACACACACACACACGAGTGTCAATAGTGTTTAGGGCTGTCAAATTAGCTAAGAAATTAGGTTTGAACCTTCAGATTATTGAAGACCCCTGGCCTGTGTATCATTCTGAACGGCAGATCTCACTCTCTCAGAACATTTATTGTTTGTAAAGGAACACGTGGCCGCCATAATGCGTGCGTGGAAAAGTTCTGATCATCGAGTATAAAGCAGCCCTAACTGTTTTACCCAATAAACAGTGCAGTTAAGCTGGCCCTACCTGATCAGTCAGTGTTGTTATTTGCTGCCCGCCGCCCCAGCATTAAGTTTTACTGTTTACCAACTCCACATTTACAATCTTTTGAATAGTTAAATCCATTTTATTTTTCATTATTGAGATTTTTTTTTATTATCATTATTATTATTATTATTATTAAGAAGAATTCTTTTATTATCTGAAGGCCTCTACTTGTCGGTTCATATGTTTGAAAGGACCCAGGGCTGGTGGAAGTCATGAAGTTTACATATTTAACTGCTGAATTGATGCTCGCTGTTAATGGTTACTCTCTCCTCATTAAAGCACTGACAGGACATTTGGGTGCCACCATTGCACTTTCCGGTTGGTACGTGTTTGTGTGGGCTTAGAGAGCAGCATAAAAGTAGACTTGGCAGATTAGATCAACTTTAATAAACCCACATGGAAATTCAGGTGCATACAGCAGCAGAAGCATAAAAACAAGGATACAGAGCCTCAGGACAGATAATACAGCCAATCAATCGATCAATCAATACATTTATGGTCAGTCATTTTCTTACCCACCGAGTCCTGTACCGGGTGACAGGGGGTCTGCCTGAGCCCATCCCAGACAGCATAATGCACAATGCAGGAACAAACCCCAGATAGGACGTCAGATCATCGCAGGGTGAAATAAAAGTATACTGTGCAGATATTTCAAAATGAGCTTAACAAGCACAGCGGGAGGAAGCATTGTATGGCCTGATAGCAGGGGGCAGAATAGGCACCTCTTAGCACACCGTGGGGGTCATGGAGGGGATTTTTCATGATGGCTTCCACTTTTGTCAACGTCATCTCTTTTCTTTTCGGGGTTCACCCTGTGATGGCACTGGCTCTCCTGTTTGTTTGTTTGGCCAACTCTTGAGCATAGGTTGCTTCCCCAGGAGAGACTGCAGCGTAGAACACCACAACGGCCACTGTGGACTGGTACAACACCTTCACATTATAAATGTGATTACTCAAAAGTAACCCTGTTACGATTTGAGAGAAGTAATTAGAAACATTTATAATGGATTACATTCTGTGAGGACCTGCCTCAGCTCTGTCTGCAGGCCCAGTTAGGGCAAATCAGAACGTGTGTTAAGGCCTTGTTACTACAGCAGTTAGTGGCCTTTATTCTGAAGTCTTACCAAAAATGAGTGTCTGCTCGGCTAGTTGTGTTTCCTTAGAAGGTGAAGACCCTTTGTAACCTTGGAATGTAACAGCCTTGCAGATTAATCCGGGGGGAGCGGGTGTGTAGTCCGTGTTAGTATATTTCATGCAAATCGCTATCTTTTTCATCCTTCAAATGAGATGTAAAACCAAACTCCTGACTCTCTGTGGTCATAAAAGATACCTGGGCATCTTTCATAAAGAGTAGGGTGCATTTCAGTGTCCAGGCTAAATTGCCCACCACTGCTTAGTCATTCTGGTCCCTTAATACTATATATAGTGTGGTCCAGATCTAATTATGCAATTTTCATTACGCTATAATTTATTACGTTTATTACATGGAAAATCACCCAAAAAATCACGGACTATGAAGAAGTGTGCGAACTGACAACATGAAGAATCGTCTTCGCATTGAACTGGAATCGTTCCTGCATAAATCAAAGTCATCCAGACGATCTAGATCTGCATAATTAGATCTGGACCACCCTGTATATATATATATATATGTGTATATATATATATGTATATATATATATGTGTATATATATATATATATATATATATATATATATATATATATTGTAAACGATGACTCGAGACAGTATAAAGTGTTGGGGTTTCCGGCCCCGTATATTCTATAACAAAAGAAAATTTTCAGGTCAAAATCATAAACAGTTTATAACAGTTCATAACGCGACGCCGAGTCCTGGCGTCACGGCCATTTTATTGGGGAGGAGCCGGAAGTGGAGGGATGCTGGGAAGGTCCGTGAGGGAGGATGGGAAGGATGACATCAGGGCAAGATGGCGGAGGAAGGGCGGAAGTGCCGCACTGCGGTCAAACCCGACTACGGAGGAGGGAGGTCTTTTTTCCTAGAAGGAAGCAGAGGGAGAAAGTTAATACCCGCCATTCCCTGCCGGCGAATGTTTTCCCAGACGTTTTCGAATCTGTCCGCGGTCTCCTACTCGCGCGTGCGTGACACGATCCCCCCCTTAGCCCAGGACCGTCAGGTCGGGCGGACCTAACCGAGAGGTCGTGAATACGGGAGAGGGCATCGGCGTTGGCCTGAAGGGTACCCGCCGTAAGTGACAGTGAACTTATACGGCTGTAGGTCCAGAAACCACCTAGTGACTCGCGGGTTCGACTCTTTGTGTAGGGACATCCACTGAAGCGCAGCGTGATCTGTCACCAGAGTGAATTCGCGACCCAGTAGGTAATACCGGAGGTGGGTCACTGCCCACTTAATGGCCAAGGCCTCCCTCTCCACCGCCGCATACCGAGTCTCCCGGTCCATCAGTTTCCGGCTAAGGTACATCACAGGGTGTTCAACACCATCAACGCTTTGGCTCAGCACGGCACCCAGGCCTGTGTCCGAAGCGTCGGTCTGGAGGATAAGCGGGAGCCCAAAATCTGGCGTCCGCAATACGGTGCCGGCGTTAGGGCCCTTTTCAAGTCACTGAGCGCGTGTTCTGCCTTGTCGGTCCACACTACGTTTAGGGGAGCGCCCTTTTTTGTCAGGTTGGTCAAGGGTGCTGCTCTTTCGGAGAAGCGGGGAACAAACCGGCGGTAGTACCCAGCAAGCCCCAAGAAAGCCTGCACCTGCTTCTTGGTATTCGGACGGGGCCATTCTAAGATGTCTTTAACTTTGGAGCCCTGTGGCCGCACCCGTCCTTGTCCCACCAGGTAGCCTAAATACTTGGCCTCCTTTAAGCCAAAGAAACATTTTCGGGGGTTTATGCGGAGGCCGGCTTTAGCCAGTGTTCTGAGGACAGCTGCAACCTGCAATAGATGCTCCTCCCAGGTGCGGAATAGATGACGCGTCATCCAGGTAGGCGGCACTATAGGACTGGTGGGGCTTCAACACTCTGTCCACCAGACGTTGGAAGGTGGCCGGTGCCCCGTGCAGCCCAAATGGGAGGACCTTGTATTGCCAGTGCCCGCTAGGGGTGCTAAAGGCTGTTTTTTCTTTTGCGGATGCCGTTAAGGGAATTTGCCAATACCCCTTTGTCATGTCAAGGGTGGTCAAATACCGAGCCGTGCCCAGCCGTTCCAGAAGGTCGTCAATGCGGGGCATCGGGTAGGCATCGAACTTGGAGACCTGATTCAGACGTCTAAAGTCGTTACAGAACCTCCAGGAGCCGTCCGGCTTGGATACGAGGACAACAGGGCTGGACCAGGGACTATGGCTCTCCTCAATTATGTCCATGTCCAACATACGTTGCACCTCCAGTTCAACCTCTGCGCGTTTTGCCTCCGGGGAGCCTATAGGGCCTCTCCCGGACGATTACCCCGGGGTCCGTAACTATATCGTGGGCAATCAGCGAGGTCCGGCCGGGTGATTCGCTTACCACTTCGGGGATGGCTCGGAGTGTTTGGATTAACTCCTGCCGCTGCTTGGGTGTCAGCTCTTCGCCGAGGTTGAGGGCAGTCGAGCTTGAGAAAAGGGAGAGTGACCTATGGGAGCCGGGCAGCTCCTCCCTATCCTTCCAAGGTTTCAACAGGTTAATATGATAGATCCTCTCACTCGGTCGGCGATTGGGCTGTTTCACCAAATAGTCGACGAGTCCTTTTCTCTCCTTAACCTCGTAAGGCCCTTGCCAGTGAGCGAGCAGCTTAGAGTGGGAGGTAGGGATGAGAACCATAACCCGGTCCCCTGGGCGGAACTCCCTGAGGACGGAGTTGCGGTTGTAACACCGGGCCTGCGCTGCTTGCGCACGAGTCACGTGTTCTTTTAGGAGGGGCCTGATTTTTGTGAGTCGATCGCGCAGTTGCGCGACGTACTCTAAAATATTGGAGGAGGGAAGGGCCTCAGCCTCCCAGCCCTCTTTTAGGATGTCGAGGATTCCTCTGGGTTGCCGTCCATACAACAATTCAAACGGGGAGAAGCCCGTAGAGGCCTGAGGTACCTCCCGATAGGCAAAAAGCACTAGCGGGAGGAGCTGATCCCAGTTCCTGCCGTCGCGCTGACCACCTTGCGGAGCATCTGTTTAAGCGTCTGATTAAATCGTTCCACCAACCCGTCCGTTTGCGGGTGATAGACAGACGCTTTCAGGTGCTTTATCTGCAGTAATTTGGCTACCTCCCTGAACGTATCCGAAGTGAAGGGCGTACCCTGGTCCGTGAGGACTTCTTTGGGTATAACTACTCGGGAAAACACGTTAACTAATTCCCGTGCGATGCTTTTAGAATTAGCGGAGCACAGGGAACCGCCTCTGGGTACCGGGTAGCATAATCCACCATGACTAGGATATACTTGTGGCCACGGTTAGAGGGCTCTAAGGGGCCTACCAAGTCGACCCCTATTCTTTCAAAGGGAACATCGATGAGGGGTATAGGGACGAGGGGAGCACGGTCCTTTCTAGGAATCTGGCGGATCTGGCAGTCCGGACATGACTGACAGAAACGCCGGACCTCCTCATTGATCCCCGGCCAGTAAAATCGGAGCTTAATCCTCTCTAGTGTTTTTTCGGCCCCGAGGTGGCGCCTAAGAGGTGGCGTCGCCAACTTCGCATACCTCCCGCGGAAGGTGCAGCGGAATTAGCAGCAACTTCCGCACCTCGCCCTCATGGGTTGCCACTCGGTACAACAGATCGTTCTCAAGGACAAAGAAGGGCTCACGCGGTGTGGAACCATCCGCTTGTGTGCTCTTAGGCAGAACGACAGCATTCCGGGCGAAGCGCAGGGAGTCATCATTCCACTGCTCCCTCTTAAAGGAGGCAGGCGTGGACCGGAATTGATGGTCCAGCCCTCCGAGAGGGTCTTGTGGCCTGGGCCCGGGAAGAGTTCCATGGCTAGTCCCTTCCCCGGCGGAATCTTCCGGGTCGGGGTCCGTAGCCACGGAAAGGTCCCCGAGGCACCAGCGCCATTAGGGCCTGCCCTTGTGCACGGCGTGGAGACGCGGAGGGGTGCCACTGCCCCTCATAACAAGATCCAACAAGGCCCCGGGAGCGGTGGGGGTCTTACCGCTGATTCTTTTTGACCAGTCTTGTCCCAAAATCACTGGGAAGGGGGGTTCCGGTAGCACTGCAACCGTCATTTGAGTGGGTTCCCCCCTCCAGGTGAGATAACAGCGAGCGGAACGATATGACCTAGTCCCCCCATGCACACAAGTGACCAACAAGCGTTGGCTTATCCACTGTCGCGGTAAGACAAAGCGGCGAGCTACAATGGTAATGTTGCTGCGGAATCAAACAAAGCTACCACGGCGTGCCCATTTAACAACACCACTCCCGTGTTGGACTCGCCAAGGGATGCGGCGGGTACAGTACCTCTCCGGCGGCGTCCAGGTGCAATCCATGGGCTCTGGAGATGTTGTGGGGGCAGGTTGGCAGCAGGTGGCCGGTCTCGCCACACTTGTAACAGCGCGGCGGACCCGGCTTCTCTCTGGTTTTCGGTGGGGCTTCCGCGCGCGCCGAGAGGGCTCGGGGTGGCCGCCCGTCCCTGTCGGTTCCAGCGAGCAGGCCTTTCTGACCCGCCGAGTCGGAGGACCGCCAGTTGACGCTCCAGGACCTCCAGGAGGCCTGGCATATCCTTGTAAGCGTGTCCCGGACCTGCTGGGCGAGGGAACTGGGCAGCGAGTTGACCAGGCCTTCACAGGCCACCTGCTCCACCACTCTCCGAGCTTGGGGTCCTTCTGGCGGTAGCCAGCGCCCCATCTTACCCCAGAACTCGAACGCCTGGGCGCGGGCAGGCTTTTCGGGGTCAAAGACCCAGTTCCGCCATTCAGCCGCCTGCTGGCCGGGGTGATGCCGTGGCGCCCAGTAT